>NC_044032.1:390457166-390542166 GCF_901765095.1 Microcaecilia unicolor
GTGATGCATGTGGGGGAAAAAAGAACCCGACTTATAGCTACGTCATGCAAGGTTCCACATTAGGAGCTACGGACCAAGAAAGGTATCTGGGTGTCGTTGATAATACACGGAAACCTTCTGCTCAGTGTGCTGCTGCGGCTCGGAAAGCGAATAGAATGTTGGGTACTATTAGGAAAGGTATGGAAAACAGGTGTAAGGATGTAATAATGCCGTTATATCGCTCCATGGTGCGACCGCACCTTGAGTATTGTGTTCAGTTCTGGTCGCTGCATCTCAAGAAAGATATGGTGGAATTGGAAAAGGTGCAGCGAAGGGTGACTAAAATGATAGCGGGGATGGGACGACTTCCCTATGAAGAGAGACTAAGGAGGCTAGGGCTTTTCAGCTTGGAGAAGAGACGGCTGAGGGGAGACATGATAGAGGTATATAAAACAATGAGTGGAGTGGAACAGGTAGATGTGAAGCGTCTGTTCACGCTTTCCAAAAATACTAGGAGTAGGGGGCATGCGATGAAACTACAGTGTAGTAAATGTAAAACAAATCGGAGAAAATCTTTCTTCACCCAACGTGTAATTAAACTCTGGAATTCATTGCCGGAGAACGTGGTGAAGGCGGTTAGCTTGGCAGAGTTTAAAAGGGGTTGGACGGTTTCCTAAAGGACAAGTCCATAAACCGCTACTAAAAATCCACAATTCCAGGAATAACGTATAGAATGTTTGTACGTTTGGGAAACTTGCCAGGTGCCCTTGACCTGGATTGGCCGCTGTCGTAGACAGGATGCTGGGCTCGATGGACCCTTGCTCTTTTCCCAGTGTGGCATTACTTATGTACTACTGACATTTCAGAAGTCCCGACTTTATCCGTTCGAGATCCTCCAGATTTCAACTGAAGGGGTGATGGGGCGCACAGTCCTGTCTTCTCTGCATACAGGGGTTTCTGCCTTCCATCCCATTCCACCTTTGTCGCTTCCCGCTTCTTGAACATTCACCCATGTACTCCTATACTATTTGGAAGTGACCAGCGAGTTCTGTTGGTCAAATCTTTGCTTCATGTTTTGCTCGGGACCTTAAGACCTTAGGTAATGGTTTCCAATGCCACGCTGGCTCACCATTTTTAGATTGGCAGAGGCGGGTGTAGTGGTTTAATGTCGGGGAGCAGACTTTTTGTAAAATAGGTGTCAGTATGAAGCTGAAGAGCTGATTCACATAGGTGCCATTTTATTCAAAATCCATTTAGGGGAGCAGCTGCTCCCCTTGCACCCCACCTAGCTACGCCTCCGTGAAGCTGAAGGGCTGATCAGCATAGGCGCCATTTTATTCAAAATATATTTAGGGGATCAGCATAGGCGCCATTTTATTCAAAATATATTTAGGGGAGCAGCTGCTCCCCACCTAGCTATGCCTCTGCATAACTGGGCAATATTTGGGGTGGCCCACTGAGCAGAAGTGACTTCCTACATAACCTCTTGCACTACTAAAGATTGAAGCGGTCTTCTATTGCTCGCCATTTTAAGATTAGCAGGTGCAGCGGTGGCAGGATCAGAAACAGACATATTCAGAACCTGGAGAGCCTTAGGTATATAGGAAGGTGACTCCTGAGCAAAAATGCCTCCCACCATAGCCTCATGCAGTCCTTTGGTCACAAGAAATGGGATCTGGTTTTGAGAGATGCAATTTCTTCGGCTGGCCTCAATATGGGACAGTCTCTCCCGTTGCGGGTGGCAGCGCTTTCTTCCAGAGCGCAGTTGACTTCCTTTTCAGAGTCCTGTCTGGCTTCCGTGGCTGCATTTCAGCCACTTGGTCCTCTGTTCTTCCGTGTGTGCCTTTTGCATATTGCCCACTTGCTAGCCATACTTGACATGGCAGCGCATGTAGCTGCGGTCTGTGGAGCATCGCTCCAGTCTGCTGAGGTTGTAGTACCCTGCCCCACTTGAGGATTTTTTTGGTACATCCCACAAGTCTCCGGATTGATCTGTGGGACACTGTGGAATGACATTAGTCCTTTGCCTGATTTTCTTTCCATTTAGTCCCAACAGATAATCCAGAGGCCTGCCCTGTGTCGAGGTTCCCCCCCCCCCCACTAGTTACCTGTTTCATCAGATTCCTTCATTTGATTTTTGGCTACAACAACAAAAAAATAAATCAAAATATAAAGGAAACCTATTACCCTCCTGCAGCGGTTGAGGAGCTTACATGGGCTTTATGCAGGCAGGAGAGAACTTGCTGTTAGATTTCCTCTTTCTTCTTCCACTGCTTTCGTATTGACAAATGCTGAGGTTAAGGTGGCTGCACATGATCACGTATAGTAAACCTCTGAAGTTCTCTATCTCCACCTGCTGGTAGAGGGACATATAACCCACACGTCTCTGGATTGATCTGTTGGGACTAATGGAAAGAATTATCAGGTAAGGACTGTCACCATCATCTGCATAAATGTAATGGCTCTACCCAGCCTCACTAAGGGGCCCTTTTACAAAGCGGCAGTAGAGGTACCACTGCTTTGATGCAAGCCATTTGCGGCGCAACAAAAAAATTATTTTTGTAGCACCAGGGCTTACCTGGTGGTAATTGGGCAGCACACCGCACTGCCAGTTTAGCGCAGGAGCCCTTACTGTCACTTAAATAGGTGGCGGTAAGGGTGCCCCCCCCCCCCCTCCGGGAAATGGCTGTACACCAATCCCTGAGATTTGTGCAGGGCCGAAAACAACCTTTTATCCATTGTGCCAAATCTACACGCTGATTTATTTGTAGCATTTATACCCCGCTCTTTCCCGCTCGATAGCAGGTTCAGTGCGGCTTACAATGTATGGGTACAAAGTGTCATAGAGAAAACACAATGTGTGGTTACAAAATATCACAGAGAATAACACAATTTTATAGAGGAGGACAAGAGGAAGAGATGTGGGGGGAAGGATTGAGGTATGTTAATGATGTAGATTAGGTTCATAAATTTAAGTTGGATTGTTTGGATAGGCTTGTTTGAAGAGGTATGTTTTCAGCAGCTTTCGGAAGGGTAGATGTTTGGTTGTTCGGATGTATCTTGGTATGGCGTTCCAGAGTTGGCTGCCTATAACGGAGAAGTTGGATGCGTAGTAGGTTTTGTATTTGAGACCTTTGCTATTGGGAAGATGAAGATTGAGATATGTTCGAGAAAATTTGGACCTGTTCCTGGCTGGAAGGTCGATTAGGTTGGTCATGTAATTTGGAGATTCTCCGTGGAAGATTGTCTGGACTTTGAAGTTTATTCGTTCTTTGATAGGGAGCCAGTGGAGTTTTTCACGGAGTGGTGTTGCACTTTCAAATCGTGATTTACCAAAAATGAGTCTGGCTGCCGTGTTTTGGGCGGTTTGGAGTTTTTTCAGGATTTGGGCTTTACAACCAATGAAGATGCTGTTGCAGTAGTCAGCGTGGATTGCGGAAAGGTTTTTGGAGGAGGAATGGTTTTATTCTTTTCAGTACCCACATCATGTCGACCATCTTATGGCTTTTGCGTGAGTTTCTAGCGTTAGGTGGTTGTCTAACGTTACTCCTAGGATTTTTAGATTGTCAGATATTGGGATTGTGACGTCAGGGGTGATCAGGGTGGTTGGGAGTACAGTGGAGTGTCTTGATGAGAGGATTAAGCATTGGGTTTTTTCTTCAATTTCATTTTGAAGGCATTGGCCCAGGAGACTAAGATGTTCATGCCAGTGATTATTTTTTCAGATATTTCTGCAAGGTTGGATTGGAAAGGGATGAATATGGTGACGTCATCTGCGTAGATGAAGGGATTTAGACCAGCTTTGGATAGGGATTTAGCCAGAGGGATCATAAGATTGAAGAGGATCGGGGATAGAGGTGATCCTTGGGGGACTCCGCATTGTGAGGACCATGCAGATGACACAGATGAGGTTGATTTGACTTGATAGGATCTGGTGGTGATGAAGCTTGTTATCCATTTAATGATGTTTCTGCCGATCCCTAGTTTGTCCAGTAGTTTTGTAAGAATATCGTGGTTTACCATGTCAAATGTGCTGGATAGGTCGAACTGCAGAAGAAGTATGTTGTTGCCAAATGAAATTTCTTGTTTGAACTTGGATATTAAGGTGAGTAGTACTGTTTCAGTGCTGTGTGCAGGTCGAAAACCCGATTGTGACTCATGTAGTATGGAGAATTTTTGTATGAATTCGTTGAGTTGGGAGGTCACTCTATTTTCCATTAGTTTGGTTAGAAGAGGGATGGAAGCCACAGGTCGGTAGTTGGTGATGTCTTTTGCTGTTTTTTTTTTTGGGGGGGGGGGGGGGGGTTGGTATTGGTGTGAGTAAAATGTTGCCGTGTTCGGAGGGGAAGGAGTCTTTTTGAAGTAGGAAATTTAGGTGGGTGGTGAGGTCCATAATGAATCTGGCTGGGGCATTTTTCATTAGATAATTGGGGCATGGGTCCAGGTGGCAGTGAGACTTGGAGAGTTTGGAAAATGCTGTGGAAATTTCCTTAGTTCTGAGGGGGGTGAAGTTTGTCCAGGAGCGGTCTGCCGGGATCTCTTCTGAGTCGGGGTCCAGTTCGTCGAGGAAAGTATCAATGTTTGCATCGTCATGTGGAATTGTGTTGCATAGATTAATGATTTTGTCGTTGAAATAATTGGCCAGCTGGTCAGCAGATGGACAATTTGAGAGGATGAAGTTGTTACTGGGTTCGTGTTGAGAAGATTCTTTATGATTTGATATTGGGGGGTTTTTTGTGTCCCGGTGGCTGTAACTTTGTTTTGTGTAGTATGTTCTTTTGGCTCGTTTAATGACATTCTTGTATTTCTTTTGCATTTGTTTCCATGCATTCAGGGTGTGATCGTCTTTTGATTTGCTCCAAGTTTTTTCTAGTTTCCTGGTTTGTTTCTTTGCTTTTTTTAGTTCCTCATTTAACCATGGTGAGGGTTTTTTCTTTGTGCGTATAGTTTTGAGTGTAGCAGGGCGATTTCATCCAGAATAAGTTTGCATCTGTGGTCCCATTTTGTGAGAAAGTGGTTTGAGTTTGGATCTATTGACCGTTTGTTGCCAGAAGGTTTCCTTGTCAGTTCGTCCTCTGGTGTTGACTGTTATGGGGTTAGGTGGTTTGGATTGGTCTTTTTTCCGCCATTGTATGGATAGGGTTGCTTTATGATTGTCTGACCAGGGGGAAGCTGTCCAGTGGATATCAGATGAAAGGAAGTTTTGGTCTGTGGAGTGTTTGTGTGAGATTATGTCGAGTGAGTGTCCCTTAATATGGGTTGGTACCGTTGGAGGAAGGTTGAAATCACATAGTTGGAGGAAGTTTTTACATTCTCGGGTGTGGGCAGAATTGGAGTCTTCTAGATGGAGGTTTAGATCCCCTATTAGTAATATGTTGGAGTTGTTAACGCATGCATTTGATATAAAGTCCATGAGTGTGGTTTGGTTATGGTTCCAGTTGTTGGGAGGTCTGTAAAACAGTATGCAGGTTAGATGTTCGTGTAGTATGGGGCTATGTAATTTTATAGAGGCAATTTCAAGTTGAGTTGAAATTGATTCTGAGATGGCCTCTACGGAGAAGTTGGATCTGTAGATGAGTGCAATTCCTCCTCCTCTTTTGTCTTTTCTAGGCCTGTGTGATATTTTGTAGCCCGGAGGACAGTTCGTTTATGATGGGGTCTTCTGAGTTACGGATCCAGGTTTCTGTGATGAAGAGTAGGTCAAGGTTGTCGGAAGTGATCCAGTCTGTGATGATTTTGCTTTTATTTAGCACTGATCTTGCATTGATATATCTTATTCGGACAGATAGATATGGATCAGCGGTTTGGAGAGATGGGCGGATTTTGATAAGTTGTCTTATTTTAGGTGTTTTGGGATTGTGTGGGACTGTTTTTGTGGATGGTATCCTGGATGATGATGGGTTTCTATGGTTGTTGGTTTGCGATGCCACCGCAGACCCCCTTTTACTGCAGCTTGGCAAAAGGGGCCCTAAGAATGGCACATATGTGAATATAGACACTGCATTGTATGAAGATGGTAAGAGATTGGTGGGTGTGTTGGGAAACTTGTGGTTCTAAAACTCATTATCTTGCTTTAAGTCTTAAATGAATTTCTTTTTTCTTTTTTTTTTTTTTAATTTGTACCCCGCGCTTTCCCACTCATGGCAGCCTCAATGTGGCTTAGGTACTTATTTGTACCTGGGGCGGGTGGAGGGTTAAGTGACTTGCCCAGAGTCACAAGGAGCTGCTGCAACTAACACTTCTAATTTAGTAGGCATAAATTAAATAACTTCAGGACTCGCTAATATATGAATTTGTAAATCCAGATTTTATTTGTGGGCTTGCAATTGTCTTGAATTCCAGGGAAATTAATTTTCTTTTTCTTTTTTTTTTCAGCAAAATGTTTATTGGTGGCCTTAGCTGGGATACAAGTAAGAAGGATTTGTCAGAGTATTTATCCCGTTTTGGTGAAGTGGTAGACTGCACTATTAAAACAGATCCAGTCACCGGGAGATCAAGAGGATTTGGATTTGTACTTTTCAAAGACGCTGGAAGTGTTGATAAGGTAGGTTGTTTTTTTTAATAAAAAAATAAAATTAAATACTTACATAAATTATAATGGGAAATAACCAGGTAGATCCAGGGAGGCTGCTATGGCATTCTGGTTAGTGCCATAGCAGCCTCCCTGGGGAGGAGCAGGTTGTTTGCCTGGGCACTGCTGATGATACATAAGTATTGCCATACTGGGAAAGACCAAAGGTCCATCAAGCCCAGCATCCTGTTTCCAACAGTGGCCAATCCAGGTCACAAATACCTGGCAAGATCCCAAAAATGTACAAACATTTTATACTGCTTATCCCAGAAATAGTGGATTTTCCCCAAGTCCATTTAATAATGGTCTATGGACTTTTCCTTTAGAAAGCCGTCCAAACCTTTTTAAAACTCCACTAAGCTAACCGCCTTTACTACATTCTCTGGCAATGAATTCGAGTTTAATTACACATTGAGTGAAAGAAAAAAATTTTTTTCTTACATTTGTACCCCACGCTTTCCCACTCATAGCAGGTTCAATGCGGCTTACATATTATATACAGGTACTTATTTGTACCTGAGGCAATGGAGGGTTAAGTGACTTGCCCAGAGTCACAAGGAGCTGCCTGTGCCTGCAGTGGGAATCGAACCCAGTTCCCCAGGACCAAAGTCCACCACTCTAACCACTAGGCCACTCCTCCACTCCATTTACTACATTGTAGCTTCATCGCATGCCCCCTGGTCCTAGTATTTTTAGAAAGCATGAACAGACGCTTCACATCTACCCATTCAACTTCACTCATTATTTTATAGACCTCTGTCATATCTCCCCTCAGCCGCCTTTTCGCAAGCTGAAGAGCCCTAGCCGCTTTAGCCTTTCCTCATAGGAAGTCGTCCCATCCCCTTTATCATTTTCATCACCCTTCTCTGCACCTTTTCTAATTCCACTATATCTTTTTTTGAGATGCGGCGATCAGAATTGAACACAATATTCGAGGTGTGGTCGCACCATGCAGCGATACAAAGGCATTATAACATCCTCATTTTTGTTTTCCATTCCTTTCCTAATACCTAACATTCTATTTGCTTTCTTAGCCGCAGCAGCACACTGAGCAGAAGGTTTCAACGTATCATCGACACCTAGATCCCTTTTTTGGTCTGTGACTCCTAACGTGGAACCTTGCATGACGTAGCTATAATTCTGGTTCCTCTTTCCCACATGCATCACTTTGCGCTTGCTCACATTAAACGTCATCTGCCATTTAGTCTCCCAGTCTCGTAAGGTCCTCTTGTAATTTTTCACAATCCTTCCACGATTTAACGACTTTGAATACACAGCTTGTTTAACTTTTAACAGTCTCTCTGCTGTCTTAGGGCCTCTCCTATCAAGCCGTACTAGCGGTTTCCACGACTGAGTCCATTCAAAGTGAACGGACTTTGTTTACATTGTTGCACTGGTGACCTCTAGCGTGGCTTGGTAGAGGCCCTTAATTGGGTAGCTGTCCAGATGCTGCTGTTGCGTATCTGTGATAACCTGGGTAACAAATGCTGGCTGTACTGTACTGCCAGTTAACAAAACACCACTGGCTGCTGGTTGAATATTACCAACATAATGTTTTATTATTAGTAGAATTATTTAAGCAGTGGCTCCCATTTTGTCCTTTTAGGTCTTAGAATTGAAAGAACATAAATTGGATGGCAAACTGATTGACCCTAAAAGAGCAAAAGCATTGAAAGGTAAAGAGCCACCCAAAAAAGTGTTTGTTGGTGGTCTCAGTCCAGATACATCAGAAGAACAGATTAAAGAATACTTTGGAGGATTTGGAGAGGTATGCATTGCACATGTTTTTGTTCTCAAAACTTGCTCCTTTTTGTATAGGATGGTGAGATTTGTATATTGGTGTCAGTAAATCTTGGTTTTGGTTCTGTATGTAGGTTATTCCAGGATAAAGGATTTTGTTTTTAAGATTAATTAAAATGGTGTCTCGGGACTTAACAGGGATTTCTGTTAAATCAAATTATGTGGGTGTTTGGGGGAAAGGTGGTTCTTGCATGCTTGATGGCCTTTTCTTCCTCATTCCCTCACTAGATGGTTATGTCTAGGTAACCAGGAAGCATTATGTTTCAAATTTATTAGAGGCTTATAGCCAGCCCCTCAAATAATATCTGAGTGGCTTACAATAAAATGTTAAAGGAGCGGAGTGTATTGACAAGACAAACTGAGAATATGGGGGGAGAACTACAATAATGGTAAGTAAAGCTGGGAAGGGGAATCACAAGAGGAAAAAGTTAGTTTCTAGGATGCCACTCAGTCTACAGCACGTACAAAGATTCGTTCAGTTCTGGTTGTAAGCATCATTGAATAAGAAAGTTTTTGAGTCAGTTTTGAAGACTGGGAAGATGACAAGCAAAGGTGAACTGGTAATGTATTCCAAAGTTTAGAACCCTGACCTGAATAGATGGCCCTAGGGTTGAGGGAGGGGATTCTGCCTTTCGGTATCTTTAGAGTTGGTAGTAGGGTACCGATTGTAGCAGCTGATCTTCCTTTTTCCCTCAAGTTCCTTCGGAGGATTCAGGCTCGTGAAGCCAGCCCAGGAATCATGTGTGGTTTGGGTTTTTGTTTGTTTTTGACCCATAGCTTTGACTTTTCTGTATGCTTTTCTGTCTAGTTCCTTCCACTGAAATAAGCTGATTTTTTTCCCTGCTATTCATAAATGTGTTGCAGTGATCTGTGTAAAGAAGGAATATAGCACAATTGGGAGGGAAGAAGGAATATGTTCATAACGGGGTTATCCTTTTTAGTAAGATTTACTATACTGCCTTAGCTAATGGATAGGTTTAGGCAGTTCAGAATGCTAACAATAGGAAACAGAACCATAAATTGCATATTTATTCCACAAATGAGACTATAAATCATATCTGCTTGATTTTCAGATTGAAAATATTGAGCTTCCAATGGACACGAAAACAAATGAACGAAGGGGATTTTGTTTCATCACATATACAGATGACGAGCCAGTAAAGAAGTTACTGGAAAGTAGATACCATCAAATTGGGTCAGGCAAGGTACTACTTTTTGTGTATCTTTGCTTCTTCTCTCCCCCCCCCCCCCCCCCCCCCCCCCACAGGTCTGCAGATGAGTTAGTCTTGGAGACACATACTCCAGGATCGAACATGGAGTAGGGGTGGAAATATATTTTGGAAAAACTTGGACAGTAGCTTTTAAATCTTCATATACAAGGACAAAATAGTTCTACTTGTAATGTTCGAATTGGGAGTGCAAGACAGAAGGGAGTGTAAGGTGAGGTAGCTGAGGATAAATAGCAAACTATTCCTCTGGGAAGAGCCTTTTCCATTAGTGGTAAAATTTTATGTTGAATTCTGAATGAAACCATTACACACTGCAAAGTTCCCATTGTGAAAAGTTGAACCTTAAACACTACTCTTATGACATCCAAACTCAGCTGGAAGGAAGCTCCTTGGCTGGAACTACAAAGCAAAGGGAACAACTTTCCATTCCCCCAATTGCAACTGGGGACAGACTTGACTGTCTAAATGAAGAAACATTTGCAAGGTGGCATGAACTGCCTGATATTTAGGCTTGAACTTCCATGGGGAATCCAAGAAAGATCTGCAGTGGATTGGGAGATACTTTAGAAGAATTGTTGCATGATCAAAGCGTTAGCATGTGACAGTCGGACAGATGTATTTTGGGTAGGTTGTAGTTTTGGTTTGGAAGAGGCACCAACAAATATTGAATTGTAATAGTCAAATCTAAAGGCAACTAAAGCATATAGAAGTGTGATACAAGCTTATTCATACAAATAATGATGCACTGAACAGATAGGCGAAGAGCATGGAAGCAAGACATGGATGCAACTAACACTTGAATATCAAAGGAAAGCTGGTAGTCTGTGTACTCCTAGGTAGTGGAAGGAGTCTACAGGGGTCAAAGGTGAGCCATGGAGAATAGGAGTTAGTGAGTGATAGACAAAGTGGTCTTCCAGTGATCCAACAAGCCAGAAAGTTTGAGTGAGATCTGGGGAGTCAGGATCTTGATATGAAAGAAAGCTCTGTACATAAAAATAAGTAATTTAGTAGTCATGGGTGAGAGTAGCAAGGGGGCTGAGAAAATTAGAGGCACCAGCACAGAACCCTGAGGAACACAACAGGAAAGCTTGTGCAGAAGTGAGATAAATGATGGAAGGCTACAGAGAGAGTACGCTCAGAATCAACAAGACTGTTACTACTGAGATATTAATATCTGGAAGTTGATGTAAGAGAAGGCTGTGAACCACAACGGCAAATGCAGTGCTCAGATTGAGAGAGACAGTGAATGTAACTCTCCTAGTCTCTAAAGTTGAGCACTAGTCATTAATAGGAGAGGTTAGCACAATTCCCATGCCCAGGTGTAAAACCCAATTTAGTGGGGGTGGAGGATATGAGAGGATTCCCAATGCTGCAATACTGAAAGAAAACATCTTTTTCTGTTAATTCAGTACACTGAAATCGGTCTGAAAATGCCAGTAACTCCAGGTTTATAATTTAATGGAGACAGTGAGTCAAAACGAGCTTGCTTTTTTTTTTTTTTTATCAAGGGCTTATAAGTGCAATTTCAAAGAGGGTGGAACTGCCTTAACTTTTTGTGTACTGATTTGATTTCTTGGGGGGGAGGGGGGTTGGTATTATGGTTGAGGGTTCTCCCCCCCCCCCTTTTTTTTTTCTTCTCGCTGCTTTGGTGCTGGCAATGTTAGGTCCACTAAAGCCAGACTCTGAACTAATAATATACTTGTAGTTTTGTAAATGGTTTTACTTCATCACCCTTCCTTTTATTCCTCAGTGTGAGATTAAAGTGGCGCAGCCAAAAGAGGTGTACAGACAGCAACAGCAGCAGCAGCAGAAAAGAGGAAGAGGTGCTTCTGCATCAGGAGGAAGAGGAGGTGGAAGAGGCCGTGGCAGAAGTAAGAGTGTGGCACCAATGTAACTGGGAATGACTAGGTGGTAGAAATACTGTTTAGCTGCTTCTAGGGTAAAATATGGGTTTGACAATGGGAGGTCTGGACAGTTGCTTTTTCCTAAGCTTAAGTTCAATTTTTCTCATGCTCAAGTAGGGTAGGATTTACTCGTTGGTTAGGCCCTAGGCAACCAAGTGACTTTGGCCCCTTGCTATATAATTTCACTTTGAGCACTGTAAATTATAAACATGGGAGATTTTGGTTTACACCCAGACCCCAACAAGCAGTCTATCAAAGCTCCCACCATCTGTTTTCACAGACTACTTCCTGCGCTGTTGGGGAGTTTTAAGGGGTGGACAAAACCAGAGATGGTGGTTGGGGAGAGGAATTACATGGTTGTGGCTGATGGGGGTACCTCTGTTCCCAGGTGGCAGGCCTAAGGACTCTTGGGGAGGGGGGGCAGTGCACAGCACTGGCTGAAAACATGATTTAAGGATACCATCTCCTGTATCAGTCCTGTATGGACTGATGCAGCAGCCACAATTTGATGCCATCTTTTACAGGGTTTAGCCCAGGCAGGGGCCTATCTGGACTGGGCCCAGCTCCCAAACCTGTGGGCTCTTTGCTTGTGCATAGTTTACCTATGCCTTAATCCTTCCCTGTACTTTGCACAATATCACAAGGTAGTGCTAACTAGTTGCTTTACAATAATGGGAAAATACTTAGTAATGCTAAATATATTCCCAAGATTACTTCGCAGAGAGATTTGCGAAGGCTTTGTAAATTTAGCCCCCTCCTATAACTCTTAAATCCTGGCAAATTGGGGCAATGCTTTTCTGATTATCAGCTTTTCAAGAGGATGTAGCTATTAATCTGAAAAATCTGTAGAATAAAAATAAAATTTGCTTTGTGCCAGGGGACATACAAACAGTGTTGGAGCAGAAGTTGATACTGTTGCTATCCTATGTGCGCCTGTATTCAGGATAGGCACATATGTAATCCCTAAATGTTTGAGGTAGTGATTGGGTGGAGGTTAATGTAGTACTGTAAACTGAAGGTATCTGACACAAAAGGCAGGAGAGGAACATTTATTGGGATTTATTAACCACCTTTATGAAAAGATTCACAGAAGGTGGTGTGTGATCTTTTTTCCTTATTTTACTTTGTTCACTCTTTTGTATTCTGCTTCTGTTTCCTTTATGGGTTGCTGGTGCTATAATTCTTTTCCATATTTAGCCTGTTTTCCTCTTCATTTCCTGGGCTGATACAAGAGTATTGGGATATTAGGCTCCCTGGGCAAATCTTCAGCATTGCAACACCTCCCCCCCTCCCCTCCTTAGACTTTTGATTGTTAAAAACTCAACAATAATGATTACCCTCAACATCATTGCTACTTGTATGTTTCCGTAGTTTCCCTTCAGACCAGCCCAGAATGTGACTGATGGGTTGTGCACTCCTTCCAGCAGGTGGAGACTGAGATCTCTGACTCTAGAGAATGCCAATGAGAGCTAAAGAAAGATCCAGTATTCTCAGTCTCCAGCAGGTGGAAGGTGGTGAGCCCTTTGATCTCTAACTATTCTACTTTTTTGTGTTTTAAATAGAGAGAAAAGAGTTGTTGGTTACTGCAGCTGTGCTTTGCTGTCCCACTAAATCTTCCACCCTAAGCAGTTGTCTAGTCATCCTCATGGTTGAGCCATACCTACTTATTCACCTCAGTTTCTTGCCCAAATACTTGTGCTTCCCCTTCCACCTAATTTCATCTTCTGTAGAAGCTTGTCCTGGTGGTAGAGCTGCTGGGCTGTGTCTTTAAAAAAAGAAAAAAAAACTGTTGGCAGATGTCAGCAATAAGTTTAGGCTCCAGGAAAATCCAGGGTTTTGTTTTTTTTTTTTTACCACCTCTGGTTTTGGTTGTGTTTTAACATGGCTTAAGCTAGACTCATTTCTAAAGTAATTCTAAACCAGAGCAGCAGCCATTAAGCACAGAGCTATCTTTTTATTTTCCCCCAACATATATAGAATCTTTGAAAGCATTGTATAAAAGGGCTGTTTGGGAGAGTTAATATACCTACTGACAAAGGGGGACAAACTGAACAGATTTCACATGTAGGGAGAAAATGTGAAGATCTTGAGTAGGTTCCAAAATCAGAAACATCAGTTGGTATTTTTAGAGACTTTGGTCCCCCCAAATAAAAAATCTCTATTGCTTTCATGGGCAGTGTTAGAAGCTGTTAGAAAGGAAGGGTGCTTGCATTCTTTCAGCTTGTAGGCTTAGAGCAAACAGGGTACAACAAGTAGCTGGCAAGGGATGACCCTAAAAGCCACTTCCCCCACGCTTCTGAAGTCACACACCCATTAGCCATCTCTTAACTATAGGGCTACATAGCCCCATTCATTTGTCACCTGCATATACATGTAGTTCCCCATATGCTACCAACACGCATTCCTCCTTCAAATTATATTGAAAACAGTCCTGAAATCCTGTCTCTGTATGCTTTCCTTGCTTGTTATCAGGGCTGTGGAATCAGTACATAAAATCTTCAATTCATACTCCTGGTGTTCTACTCTGACTCCAACTCCCCCTGATCTTAGGCTTTAAGGGGCTCCTTTACTAAGCTGTAGTAAAAGGAGCCCTGCACTATCAGCTGCATCCATTTTTACAGTGTGCCAGGGCCACTTTTACCGCAGCGGGTCAAAGAACAAATAGCTGTGTGGTAAGTTCGCACTTGCCGTGCAGCCATTTTGGAGGGAGCATTTACCACCACTCATTGAGGTGCTCACCTAGCAGTAACCCCTGCGCTAGAAAATCAGACTTGGTGTTCTGTAGCACCGGAAATGGCACTTGCTGGGGGTGGAACTACCACCGGCACCCGCATTGGGCCAGTAGTAGTTGCAGGTTGCTAGTAAACAGATCCCTACATTTATTCTGCATCTAAAGTACTTTAGATCCAGAACAAAGAAAATTGTGTGGGTAAAAATGACATTTACCATGTATTTGTACGTTTTATTTGTTGGCAGTATAGTTTTGATTTCTACTGTTGATTGATTTCGATTTAAGTCTTGTTTTAACAGTATGATTGCTTATTCCAGGTCAAGGCCAGAGCTGGAATCAAGGATTTAATAATTATTATGATCAAAACTATGGAAACTACAATAGTTCATATGGTGACCAGAGCTATAGCAGTTATGGTGGATACGATTATTCTGGGTACAATTATGGGAACTACAACTATGGACAGGGATATGCAGATTACAGTGGTAAGTTGAGTGAGTGTAAACAGCTGTGTGATCTCTTATATTGTTTTCTCATGCTGTACTTGGCATTATTGAACTAGTGAAAAAAATGTAGCTATAGTGATAAAATGTCTTTCACCCATGGTTTCATAGCTATAGGATACCGCAGTGAATCACACAGTATAATTGGATTAGCTTTTCTGACATGCGTACTTCTGGAAATAAGACACAAATGTGCAGAAAGTAATGCCTCTCTGTTATACCCTAGAATTCTTTGTAATCCTTGGGGCTTGCCACTTTATTCTGTTCTACCCTTCCATCCAGAAAATCATCTTAGCACATCTTGGCTTCTCTTCTAGCAGGCAGTTGATGAAACTAGTGGTTTCTGATCACTGTCATCACATAACCCAATGCTTACCCCCCTCCCCCCCCCCCCCCCCCCCCCCCCAAAAAAAAAAACCCAGTAGGGACCATTATAGTATGTAGATGACTCTCTCACAAGAGAGCAGTTATTTGGAAGATTGTCTGGTTCAGTGGGGTTCTTCAGGAATGATCTGGAGCTTTTAATTTTTTGGGTCAGGGTGGTAGTGAAAACTGGGGAGTTGGAAGGTGTAGGTCCCCAATATCAGTGGGGGATTTTTTTTTTCTAGGTTTACTTGGATATATTTTATTTTTCTAGGTTTACTTGGATATTGAATTTCCGGTTTAGTATATCTGATTTATTTTTGCTGTTCATATTATAGATGTGGATTGCATTACAGCAATGTATTGGTGATTGATTAACATCTGCTGAATTTTAAAAAATATTGTACCCAGAATTTTGTTTTGTATAGTCATAAATTTAAAAAAAAAAAAAAGCTCATGCAAATGGGCTTTGGCATTTTGTAAGTTTAAAGCATAAGGAGGAAACCAAAAGAAAGGGGCTGTTTTTGCGTTTATCGTGCATTTAGTTGTAAAAACTAGTACACAGTGATCACAGAGACTGTGGTAAATGCAGGGGGTATGTCAAGTAAATGTCTTGCTCACAGGGTCAGAACCAGACCCCCTCCCTCCCTCCTCCATCATCCCTAGGACTTGCTTGAGTGCCTTCCCTGGTGCAACAGATTGGGAGTAAAGGGGGGCTGGTCACACCCTCCTAATAGACCACCAGGAAAGCCCCTTTGGTAAGTCCTGGGTGTGATGGGGGCTCAGGATTGTGGAGGAAGGGGTTGGGTTTTGAACCTTTGGGCAAGGCTTGGGAGGGCAGAGAGGAAGTGAGAAATGTTGTTGCTGAACTACTACAGAACTACTGGTGGTACAGCTGCACTTACCTCTTCCTGAGGTGACAGTAAGTTGCGAGACACTATTGGTAGTTATGACACTGCAGGGTACCAAACCACATGCTGTCACAGCCAGCCTTGCCTTCCCAAGTCATTCCTGGATCCTGCCACCTTCCCACATTAAGCAGTTAGTGTAGGTTTTGTCCCTCACTGGTGGTTGCAACATGTAGAAGTTAGTGTGTCTGTGTGCTAAAATCTGTACTAGCTGTTTAATGCATCTTAGTAAATGAGCCTCTAGGTGAAGTGAGACATTTTGTTAACATATGATTTGACTAGTCTTTCCCCACTGCCTTTCACAGGTCAACAAAGCACCTATGGAAAGGCATCTCGAGGTGGTGGCAATCACCAGAATAACTACCAGCCGTACTAGAAGCCTGCTTACTGTCTGAAAACAGGTGTGTATTGTTGTGTCCTGTTTATAAAATATTGTATATAATAACTTTTTTAGTTTAAAGATCAATAGACAAAATGAAAAATAATTAAATTGGATATTGTGTAGTTTTTTAACTAAACTTTAATGTTTATAACTTGGGTGTTTTGCTTAAAGTATGTCTATAGATCTTTAACTTTATAAGGCTGATTTTCTTTTAAGTACATCAGAAAATAATTTTTTTAAAGCGGGATTTCTGTCCACTTTGTGCCAGGTGGTCTAAAAGAAATTAAACATTTTTTAGAAGTATTAACAGGTAAAGTATTGAAATGGGTACAACTTAAGGTAAATGAGAATGTTGCTTCTAACTCTGACATTATACCTTGTTTGTACCCGCCAGCGGGAACTTCATTGCAGGCCGTGTGTCACCCTGACCCACGTCTATCTCTGGGGTCGCACGTTGTGGGCTGAGCGCAAGGCATACACCAGAAAACGCTGTCCTGTGGTATGGTCTCTTCCAACTTCATGTACCAGCGTAAAAGATTAAAGTGGAAAACAACAAACTTTGGCTGCTATTTGTTTAATTTAAAATAAAAATTCTTTTGTGACAAATGTTAACTTTTGATAAAACTGTTTTTTACAGGAGTTTTAAATATATAAAAATGCCTTTTTACAGCTTAATCATTTTTGCTCTTCTGTTTAGTGTTGTATTTCAATTGTGGAGCCTTCTTTAATGCTCGCTTTTTTTCATTTATTTAGCTAATAAAGAAAATCTGCAAACCAGAACAATTTTTTTAACAGGGGGAAAGATAAAGATCTTATGCATGCTAGTAATTCATATCTTGAATTATGTGAGCCATGCCATAATGGTGCTGGCTTTTTGTGGATCAATAAATAGTTTAACCTTTCTGGTTTTCTTTTCAACCCATTAAACTTAAGTTTGTAGGACTGGTTGGCTGGCTGCTTGTTTACAAATTAGTATGCCAAGTAATCACACAATACCAGTTCTGTAAGTCAGCATCACCTTATTTTCAGAGGTATCACATTTTTTACCAAATATCTAGTTTAAAAAAAGGGGGGGAGGGGTAGAGATGGTTATATGGGCAATTAACTTAAAAGTGAAAATGCATAAGATCTTTAACAATGAAGGGAAGGATAAGATGAGGACTTAAAACATTTAATGAAAATGGACCTCTTAGTTTAGTAATTACAGAAAAAGTATTGCTAATTGGACTTTCTTTTTGTTTTAGGCGTAGATGCTGTGGAGATCGATAAGAGTATTGGGCTTGAATGGAAGGTGGTCTTCGGTGTGACCTGCAAGAATGTTTTGTAAAAAGAATTTTCATAAACAAGAAATGATGAACTTGAGTGTATATAGCATCTGTGACCTTTTTTTAAAAAACATTTTTTTTTTGTTTTTACTTCAACCTTTTTGCCATCTGTAATAACAGATTGTGATTGTGTTAATACAATTTTTTTTTTGGTTTTCATGTTATATCAATCTCATGCACACTTGTGGTTTTTAGTCTGCATTTCTTCATCTATTAAGTTTTTTTAATAAAAAAAAAACAAAAAACAAAACTGTTTACATTTTTTGTAGTGTAGATGAAGGTATAACAGGGTAAGAACACTTCAGTAGGTTAAATTTCTTTCTAAAACAGGAATACAAATTCAGAGAACTATGGTTTTTGCACTGACCTTTGATGTCAATTTGAAGTTTGTGTCCAGTTTTGTACCATAGCTTGGGCAAGCTTATTGGGATATGTTTTTTCATATTCTTCAGCAAGGTGCTAAACTAGGGCTGCTTGCAGCCTGAGGCCCACGCTGGCAGAGTCTGGTTTGGGACGTGGGTAAGGAATGAGTCCTCTCCTCTTTTGAGGTTAGTTTTAAGTGAATTGTAAGGGGGAGGTGGTTTCTCGGAGAACAAGCATGATGCAGATACTGGTATGTGATATTAATCAGGTGGATCTCAGCATGGGAATTGTTCCCCAGCAACCTTTCCAGAAGCCTTTGAGAGCGAATCACCA
Source organism: Microcaecilia unicolor (assembly GCF_901765095.1). Lineage (NCBI taxonomy): Eukaryota > Metazoa > Chordata > Amphibia > Gymnophiona > Siphonopidae > Microcaecilia > Microcaecilia unicolor. The sequence continues at coordinate 390,475,558 of NC_044032.1, forward strand.
TGCATGTGTGCACCTTCTGCCTACCATTTGCTGCACAAGACCAGATCAGTCTTGTTTTCCACGGAGCAGTGTGGATATTATTTTGAAGAGGATCTCGAGGTGACAAACAATTTGAAAGACAATGACCTCAACCAGAAGGATGCTAGGCTGCACAGAGGGGTATAACTATCAGAAGAAAGGTGATGCCCCTGTACAAATCATTGGTGAGGCCCCACTTGGAGTATTGTGTTCTTTTTTTGGAGGCCATATCTTGCTAAGGACATAAGACTTGAAGAGGGTTGGAGAATTATGAAAAGGGTTTGGAGGTTTGCACCACAAGACACATGAAGAGACTTGATGACCTGATGCTGTATACTCTGGAGGAAAGGGGAGGGGGGGGTGATAGACATTTCCAATATTTGAAAGGTAATATACAAACAAAAATATTTTCCCGTGACAGGAAAGGGGTATAACTAGAGGACATGAGGTTACAAGGGTGCTGACTTAGGAGTAATATCAGAAAGTACTTGGTCACAGACAGGGTGGTATGTACCTGGAATACCTCCTGTGGAAGGTGGTGGAAATGAAAATGGTAATGGAATTCAAAAATTTATGGAAAGAGAATGGAACCAAATAAACATAGCAGTGTTTGGATGGCAACTCCAGTAATTGGGAAGCAAAACTAGGGCTGGGCGGACTTTGTCCAGCCATGATCAGGGTACAGGTTTGGATGGGCTGGAGTGGGGCTTCGATGACAGCTTCAGTAATTGGGGAACAAGGCCAGACTGGATTGACTGTAGGTCTTTAGCCGTCATCATCTATGTTACTATGTTAAGATTAGAAGTGTGTAGGAGAAAGCAGTCTGCACTGCAGTGGTGTTCTTGGTTGCTTTATTGGATTTGTGTATACTGCCCTTACCCCACTTAGTTTCTTGTAGGCAGGTTTGAAAAACAGGTGTGGCTAGCCTTTTGAAATAGGGAAACTAAGGGCCAACGTGGTCTTTCGAGATCTTGCGGTTCAAACTTCACTGTTGGAGAATCCAACTTTTCTGCATTCCCTCATATCTGCCTGCCTAATCCTCACCTTTGTTCGGTGATTTGTGCATTTCTGTTGAATTTACCTAAACTTGTCTGTTCTTCTGCTGTATTTTAAAAATGATTAAAATCTGACATTTGTTTGCCCGGGCACTGCATTTGAAAACTGTTAAGTGTCCGATATTAGAGCTTTATTTCCTTAGTGTTTTGTACCTGGTCTTGTACGTAGTCTTTGAATAGCAGAGGTGCAGTGAGGTGTTTGTAATACAGCATTAGAGATTGGTTTCACAGCTAGCAAAGCCCACAAATCTTGGTCAGATCCTGCAAAATCAACCTTCCAACTCCATCTTCTGTTGAACTGAAGGCTTGGTTTGCAGACTTGGAGGCAGAAGAGCTGAAAACATCTTGAACATGATACAAAAAATCCGAAAGACGCTGGATTGGTGGCCAATAAAATGTGAAAGGTAGTGGGCGTTCTGAGGTGCTCCTCTGCCAAGTAGATGCTCCTCTGCCAAGTAGACATGATGTCCAGGGAGGTGTGCAGTCTGCCTAGTGGCAAGATGCGAGATATAGCGGAAAAATTGCCTAGAATTATCAAGCCTACTGACCTCTATCCTATGCTGCTTATCCATGTTGGCACAAATGATACTGCTAGGTACCCTACTGCACAAACCAAACAAGACTCATAGCTCCGGGTCAGAGAGTGAAGCACCTAAGTGCACAGGTGCTATTCTCGTTGATCCTTCCTGTTGGCCAGAGGTGGGAAGCTCACATCCTAGAGTTAAATGTGTAGTGTCATGGATGGTGCCAACATGAGCACTTTGGTTCCCTAGACTATGGGATGATTTTCCAAGAGCTACTGAATAGTGATATTGTCCATCTTTCAAGGAAGGGATGAACTGTTTTCAGTAACAGACTGACTGACTAAAGTACAAAAGAGAGCTTTTAAACTAAATTTGCTGGGTAAGGGTGATAAGAGCCCCAATGTCAATAATTCTCAGGCATGTGAGACATCAAATACCCTTTTAGAAAAAAAGGAAAAGAGTAATACTTGGAGAGCCTTGTATACCAATGCCCGTACTATGGGAAACAAATTTTAGTCCTAGAGGCTGCAGTGATAGAAGCTGACTTTGATTTAGTGGCAGTCATTGAGATGTGGTTTGTGGAGAGCCATGACCGGGAGATAGTTAAACCTGGCTATAATTATTCAGGAAAGACAAGGTAGGAAAGAAAGGTGGAGGAGTGGCATAGGTCAAGAATAATATTAAAGTGACAGAATTTCAGGACATATAGGGTAAGGAATAAGCAATGGATTAAAATGGTAAGAGAAAAAAATGTATTTAGATTGGTATAATATACATGTCACCTTCACAGAAGAAATGGACAGAGACTTGAGTGAAGACATCCACAAGATAACTAGGAAAGGGGAAGTATTATTGATAGGTGATTTTTAATATGCCAGAAGTTGATTGTGGTGCTCTGTGAGGTTGTCTAGCAAAGGGATCTTGGATTCTCTACAGGAGGCATTGTTTCTTTGTCTTTAACGAGGAAGATTTGGGTGGGATACCGGTACCAGAAATGGTATTAAAAGTTGATGAGTCGGAGACACTTAATGAATTCTCTGTAAACCTGGAGGATGTAAAGGGGCAGTTCTACAAACTGAAGAGTAGCAAATCTCCTGGACTGGATGGTATTCATCCCAGAGTACTGATAGAACTGAAAAATGAGCTTGCGGAGCTATTAGTAATATGTAATTTATACTTAAAATCGAGAGTGGTACTGGAAGATTGGAGGGTGGCCAATGTAATGTCAATTTTTAAAAAAAGGTTATAGAGGAGATCCGGGAAATTAGAGTCTGATGTCGGTGCCGGGCAAAATGGTAGAGACTATTAAGAACAAAATTACAGAGCATATTCAAAAGCATGGATTAATGACAGTCAATATGGATTTAGTGAAGGAAAATCTTGCCTCACCAATCTACTACATTTCTTTGAAGGGGTGAACAAACATGTGGATAAAGGTGAGCCGGTCAATATTGTGTATCTAGATTTTCAGAAGGCGTTTGACAAAGTACCTCATGAGACTCCAGAGGAAATTGGAGAGTCGTGGGATAGGAGGTGTTCTATTGTGGATTAAAAACTGGTTAAAAGATAGAAAACGGAGAGTAGGGTTAAATGGTCAGTATTCTCAATGGAGAAGGGTAGTTAGTGGGGTTCCCCAGGGGTCTGTGCTGGGTCTGCTGCTTTTTAACATATTTATAAATGACCTAGAGATGGGAGTAACTAGTGAGGTAATTTAAATTTGCTGGTGACAGTTATTTAAAGTCGTTAAATTGTGGGAGGATTGTGAAAATTACACAAGGACCTTGGGAGACTGGGAGTCTAAATGTGAGCAAGTGCAAAGTGATGCATGTGGGAAAGAGGAACCCGAATTATAGCTACGTCATGCAAGGTTCCACGTTAGGAGTCACAGACCAAGAAAGGGATCTAGGTGTCGTTGATACTACGTTGAAACCTGCTCAGTGTGCTGCTGCGGCTAAGAAAGCTAATAGAATGTTAGGTATTATTAGGAAAGGAATGGAAAACAAAAATGAGGATGTTATAATGCCTTTGTATCGCTGCATGGTGTGTCCGCATCTCGAATATTGTGTACAGTTCTGGTCACCGTATCTCAAAAAAGATATAGTGGAATTAGAAAAGGTGCTGAGAAGGGCGACGAAAATGATAAAGGGGATGGGACGCCTTCCCTATGAGGAAAGGCTAAAGCAGGGCTCTTCAGCTTGGAGAAAAGGTGGCTGAGGAGAGATATAGGTCTGTAAAATAATGAGTGGGGTTGAACGGGTAGATGTGAAGCATCTGTTTACGCTTTCCAAAAATACTAGGACTAGGGGGCATGCGATGAAGCTACAATATAGTAAATTTAAAATGAATCGGAGAAAATGTTTCTTCGCTCAAAGTGTAATTAAACTCTGGAATTCGTTGCCAGAGAGTGTGGTAAAGGCAGTTAACTTAGTGGAGCTTAAAAAGGTTTAGACGGCTTCCTAAAGGAAAAGTCATAGACCATTATTAAATGGACTTGGGGAAAATCCACAATTTCTGGGATAAGCAGTGTAAAATGTTTTGTACTTTTTGGGATCTTACCAGGTATTTGTGACCTGGATTGGCCACTGTTGGAAACAGGATGCTGGGCTTGATGGACCTTTCGTCTTTCCCAGTATGGCAATACATATGTATTCTCTCCTCTATTTTGTAACCTGTTTTTAATCCACAATAGGACACTACCTTCTATCGCATGACTCAAATTTCCTCTGGAATCTTTCATGAGGTACTTTGTCAAATGCCCTTTGAAAATCCAGACACACAATATCGACCGGCTCACTTTTATCCACGTTTGTTCACTCCTTCAAAGAAATGTAATAGATTGGTGAGGCAAGATTTCCCTTCACTAAATTCATGTTGGCTTTGTCTCATTAATCCATGCTTTGAATATGCTCTGTAATTTTGTTCTTTATCATAGTCTCTATCATTTTGCCTGGCACCAATGTCAGGCTCACCGGTGTATAATTTCCTGGATCTTCTCTGGAACTTTTTTTTTAAATCTGCGTTACGTTGGGCCATCCTCCAATCTTCCGGTCCCCTGTTTGATTTTAAAGATAAATTACATATTACTAACATTATTTCCACTAGTTCATTTTTCAATTCTTTCAGTACTCTGGGATGAATACCATCTGCTCCAGGAGATTTGCTACTCTTCAGTTTGTCAAATTGCACCATTACATCCTCCAGGTTTAGAGATTTCATTCAGTTTCTCTGACTCGGCAGCTTTGAATACTATTTCTGGTACCGGTATCTTTCCCAACTCTTACTTGGTGAAGACCGAAGCAAAGAATTCATTTAATCTCTCCATTATGGCTTTGTCTTCCTTGATTGCTCCTCTTACTCTTTGGTCATCTAGTGGTCCAACTGATTTTTTGGGCGGTGGCTTTTAATTTTTTTTTTAATCATTTATTTATAGTTTTTCATTTTACAAGGGTCACTTGCAAACAGTAATACAGAGATGACTGTTTTTGGCTTATCTTGTATTAATGTGCAATCCCAACTAGACATATGGATTATATACAACCTTTCTCTTTCTTAGACCACAAAGTGAAGAAAAATAGGGAGAGTGAGAAGACAAGGAGATCAATTAAACAGAAAAAGGAAAACATGGTATTAACCTGATATCCCCAGATATTACTCATCTACTTCATTATTCCACATTGATCATCTGCTTGGCTTCTTACAGCTATGTCATGCAAGGTTCTGCATTAGGAGTTACAGACCTAGAAAGGGATCTGGGAGTAATTGTTAAGACGTTAAAAATGTCTGCCCAGTGTGGTGGTGCGGCGGCTAAGAAAGCGCACAGAATGTTAAGTATTATTAGGAAAGGGATGGAAAACATCACGAGGATATTATAATGTTGTATCGCTCCGTGGTGCGACTGCACCTCGAGTATTGTGATGAATTCTGGTCACCGCATCTCAAAAAAGATATAAAGGAATTAGAAAAGGTGCAGAGAAGGGTGATGAAAATGATAAAGGGAATGGAACGACTTCCCTATGAGGAAAGGCTGAGAAGGTTAGGGCTCTTCAGCTTGGAGAAAAGGCGGCTGAGGGGTGATATGATAGAAGTCTACAAGATAATGAGCAGACAGATGTGAAGCGATTTGTTTACACTTTCAAACACAACCAGGGGATACAAGGTGAAGCTAGAATATGGTAGATTTAAAACAAATAGGTTTTCTTTACTCAGCGTGTAGTTAGACTGGAACTCGTTGCCAGAGAATGTAGTGACAACAGCTGGCCTTACGGAATTTAAAGAGGGTTTGGACAGATTCCTGAGGGAAAAGTCCATTGAACATTATTAGGGGTTTTTTTTTGGGGGGGGGGGGTGCCGGGTTTTTGTCGGAGACAGGATGCTGGGCTTAATGGACCCTTGGTCTTTCCCAGTATGGTGGTGCTTATGTACTTGCGTGCTAGTCTTTCCTGCCTGCTGCCGGCACTGACCCTCTTGCTGCCACATCGTTCTTTAAAAATGGCTGCCAAGATTTCCTATGGCGGCCTAGCAAGACTTCCGCTAAAGTCTTACAAGGCCACTATTGTAAGTCTTGGCAGCCATTTTAAAGAAGATTTGGCAGCAAGAAGGTCAGTGCTGGCAGTGGGCAGGAAAGACTGGGGATATTTCCTGCCCCGATGAATTGACTAGACCACCAGGGTGGCTTCAGGTATATGCCGGGAGGGCACCCTGTGGCTCGAGGGACTGGGTGAGCATGGAGTAGGTCTGGAATAGGCAGGTGGTGGGGTGGGGAGGATACTGTAAGCGTGAAGCGATGTCTTTTTGTTGGTAAAGGGCCACTAAACAGACATCATGTTATGAGAATCAGGTGCTCAACATTCAGAATTTCTATCTATTTTACTTATTTTATGGCATTTTACCCCACATTAAACATGAATTAGATTGGAACCTGAGAGCATTTTTTTTTCCTGTGCCTACCAAAAGAAAAAAATATGGCATGTGGTAACTTGCTCCTTTTGCTTTGTGGAATGCAGTGGTATATTATAAAAATGCATTTGCCTTTTTTTTTTATTATTACTATTTCACAGAGAAGGTATTGATTAATGAGGGAGGGGTTTCCTTTGTGCAGAACTGTCCAGAGTCAGTCTAAATGTGCCAACAATGTCCAATTCAGCACACTATTAGCAGCCACGTTCATACAAAGCTAATTATGTTCAGTGGAAAAGAAGTCTGTTGGCTCAGGGTGCTTGCTATGTGAATATTCAATCACTGTTTCATTATCAAAATTTGTACTTCAGCATGACAACCTTCTCCATTAGTTTCTTTGAGCCAAGCTGTTTACTCAGGCAGGAATGAGTTCTCAAATTAAAGGTCTGGTCCCTAAAGATTTTTTGGATGGGTCTCAGGATGAGAAGCCTCAGGGGAGAAATTCCAAAGTGCAAGCTGAATAGCTGGGCAGTAGTTTGTGAAAGCTTTTACTCATGCATTGTGATATATAGAGATGGCTATGAACATGGCATTTGATTTGGGCTATAAAGATATGTTTAATGGGGGTCTTATGCCCCCCCCTCCCCTCAATTGCAGGGTGGGGAGAGAGCCTGTTAAAAATTTACCAGCACACCACTTCTTACATGAAACTTTTTGTTTCACAAAAGGTTTAAGAATTTCCTCTATAAGTCCAGATATTTCCTCTGTAATTGTGCGAATATCAGATATGATTGGGTTTCCAGGTTTATTATTATTTATTATTTTGGGTAGCATGTAGAATGTGCCTACGGAAGGATGGTTTAGAATGAGGAGTTTTTTTTTTTTAGGTGTGGCTGAACTTGCTTTGGAAGTGTTTAGATAAAGTTTTTCAGCTGTTTTGTATAGTCCTACATTAGTTTCCTGTTGTGTTATCTGAGAGCTGTCTGTGTTCTTCGACATATTTTTGTGTGTCCATATTCACTACAGAACCTCCTTTGACTGCAGGTTTGATGACAATGTTTTGGTTATTTTTAAGGTTTTTACGGCCGCTGTTTCTGATGGAGAAAGGTTGTACAGGATTTTCTTTTGTTTGCTGGAAAGTTGTGATTTCACCCTGTGCCTGACACTTTCTATGCAGTTGTCTTAATTTATTTTGTCCATCGTGTGGGATGAAATATGTGTTCTTTTGTTTAAAATTGTATTCCAGTCTGTTGGGATCCTCTTTTTTGTGGAAATATACCTTCAAGTGGAGTTTTCTAACTAATTCATCCAGGTCTGAGTATAGTTGAAGTTCATCTAGTTTACAGGATGGGCAAAAGGCATGTCCTTTGGAGAGTACAGAGATCTCATGCTGTGATAAATTGATCTTTGAGAGGTTTACTATCCCCATTTGATTAGCATTTCTAATAGTGGCGTCAATGGGGGGTTGCCTGCAGGGCATCTGCTGACTTTCCTGATCTCCTAGTTAGTTTGGAGTCTGATTTTTACATACCTCAAATGGATTGGAAAGTGTTTCTAAGTTATTTGGGGCTGCAGGTATTGCAGCACTGCCTGTACTCTAAGATGAGATATTTTCCTCTCTGGTTCTGCAGGAGCGAAGACAGCTTTTTTTCCTTTTTTGCAGATAGCAATGTGTAGTTTTTTCACTTTGATTTTTTGCAGATCCTCCTTTCAGTTGGCTCATAAGGTAGGGATGTAGTTCCTCTTGATTTCATCTCTGTTTTTATCATTTTCTTTTTTTTTGTTTGTTTTTTGTAAAGTTGATTTCTTAGTTTCTGACTAGTGCATTTGCAGAGTTTGTCTGCATTGTCAGAATTGTAAGAGGAAAGGGAAAAGGACTTAATGTAGTCTGTGGTTTTGCAACTACATTCAAAGCGGTTTACATAATATATACAAATACTTATTTGTACCTGGGACAATGGAGGATTAAGTGACTTGCCCAGAGTCATAAGGAGCTGCAGTGAAATCGAACCCAGGTCCCCAGGATAAAACCACTAGGCTGCTCCTCAAGTAGTAGCAAAAGGATTTTTGATCTTCAGTCCTTTGGGAATGATGTCATTCTTCTTGCAGGTTGTCAGAAAATAAAGATGACTGTTCACTGTTTATTTTTTTCATAAGTTTGTTCATTTGCTTTTCCATGTAGCTGTATGTGGTATCTTCCATCTTAAGTAAAATGATGTGGCAGCCATGTTAGTCCACTTTTAAAGGTAATAGAAATAAAACCATAGAAAAGAAAATAAGATGATACCTTGTTTTTATTGGACTAACTTAATACACTTTTTAATTAGGTTTTGAAGGTACCTTCTTCTTTGGATCACAAATAAGCAAATGTTGATAAATGTCGGTATATTTAAGTAAAACAACAAAGGAATCCTTCACATGCTCATCTTCCAATGTGGTATATATTCAATGTAAAAAGTGTGAAGAAGGGTGCTATATTAAGAAACAAGCCAGATGCTAAAGATGAGATTTAATATACATAGCCATCATATGAAAAATGCCAATGAGGATGTCACCTCTGTGGGACAGCACTTTAGAAAAACCAGAACACTGCAGCAATGATTTTATGGTAAGAATACTAAAACTTTGACAATCCAGGCACATTAGACTTTTGCAGTCAAAATGATTAAATATTTTGACACACACCAGACAAGACTTAACAAAGATCTAGGTTTTCTAGCCCATTATAAACCATAAAATTATATTGCTTTGTACAATCTCATCCACCAAGCTCACCTTCTCACCTAACCCACCCTCTTCCTGTGAGACTGTCATTTGAATGCTTTTGTTTCTCATTTATATATACTGACTGGATTTGATTCCCACTGCAGCTCCTTGTGACTCTGGGCAAGTCACTTAACCCTCCATTGCCCCAGGTACAAATAAGTACCTGTATATACTATGTAAACTGCTTTGTATGTAGTTGCAAAAAAAAAACACAGAAAGGCAGTATATCAAATCCCATTCCCTTATCAGTGAAACATAACCACAGAGGCATGGTATGGTTGCATTTTCAATACGATAATACTAGAGCCCAGCTAAGGAACAGGTTATTTTGAGTTAGTCTTCACTGGACCAAACTTGCTTTCTTTGTGCCATCACCATCCAGTTGGATAGGCAGTGCCTTAGAAGGTGGAGGATAAAGATTTTTTTTTTTAATTGACATTTATATCCCACATTATCCCAAGCAAACTTGGGTTCAATGTGGCTTACATTTGAAAGTACTGTGTGACAATCATAGAATTCTATAACATCATCGAGGGATATGTCTGAAACATTTAACAAAGGTGAGATTACCATATCTAGCCAGCTGGGCATTTAAAAGTCTGTCATTTTGATGCCACATGTTCAGAAACCATAACCACAAATAAACACAGTTATTCAAATATTTTCAGATGCACACAACAAAACAGGTACCCATACACACATTGCAAAAGTAAACAACAACTTCTACAACACAACACAGTTTATTTCAAATTGTTTAACCACCCTTAGGTTTTACCTTTGGGTTTAACAAGCAATACCATGTAAGGAATAATGAATTAAAACAAAAGTTTAAAGCAAATGCCCATAATATATAATACTTAGTAGCAATAATGAGACAGTGATGGAATATTCATATAGCAGGCAGCCAACAGATTGTTTCCACTGAACACAATTAGCTTTGTATGAACTTAGCAGCTAATAGTATGCGGATGGCTACTGTATTTTGGTGGTATCTAGTTTGCCTTCATAATAAAATCACACTCATCTATATAAAAAACACACATCCGGGAGACAAAGATTAAAAAAAAAAAAAAAAAAAGCCTTTCACAACCACCTACTTGAAGAAGAAATAAGTATATATAACAGAAATGGACAATGCTGGTACAATTGGCTTACTCTAGACCGAATCTCTACATGAAGGCTCATCCCTCAGTATTTAATACCTGTCTTTAAAATAGTAGTTATAAAAAAAATGAAGTGCATTTTTATAATATACCACTGCATTCCACAAAACAAATGGAGCAAGTTCCCACATACCATCTTATTTTGATATAAGCACAGGAAAAAAATGTTAAATGCTACCAGGTTTCAACCTAATTAAGGTTAAAAAAAAAAAAATAGAAACTCAGAATGTTGATCACCTGACTCTCATAACAAATAAATAGTGTCATAACACACATAACTTGGCAAGAAACAGTCTAGTTTCACATTAGAAAAATGTTGATCACAGTTGGTTTTGTTTTGTTTTTTAAACCATAGACAATATTTATTTGTGGCATTTGTATCCCACATTGGCCCAGGAAGAGCTCAGGTTCAATGTGGCTTACATTGTAAATATAGATTACAGCTTGCTTAAATGTCACAAATTACAACATTCCAACATTGTGACAATCCGTATTTCTCCTTGAATCTAGGAAAGGAATGGAAAAAAAAAACCCAAGAGGATGTTATAATGCCCTTGTATCGATCCATGGTGTGACTACACCTCGAATATTGTATTCAATTCTGGTTGCTGCATCTCAATAAAAGATATAGTGGAATTAGAAAAGGTACAAAGAAGGGCAACAAAAATGATAAAGGGGATGGGACGACTTCCCTATGAGGAAAGGCTAAAGTGGCTAGGGTTCTTCAGCTTGGAGAAGAGACAGCTGAGGGGAGATATGATAGAGGTCTATAAAATAATGAGTGGAATGGGTAGACATGAATCAATTGTTTACTCTTTACAAAAACAGTAGGACTAGGGGGCATGCAATGAAGCTAGAAATTTGTGAATTTAAAATGAATCGGAGAAAATGTTTCTTCACACAACGTGTAATTAAACTCTGGAATTTGTGCCAGAGAATGTAGTAAAAGTAGTTAGCTTGGCGGGGTTTAAAAAAAGGTTTGGCTGACTTCCTAAGGGAAAAATCCATAGACCATTATTAAAATGGACTTGGGAAAAATCCACTGCTTATAAGCAGCATAAAATGTATTGTACTTTTTTGGGATCCTGCCAGGTACTTGTGACCTGGATTAACTGTTGGAAAAAGGATGCTGGGCTTGATGGACCTTCGGTCTGTCCCAGTATGGCAGTACTTATGATGTCTGTTTTGGTGGCCCTTTACTAGGTGAAAACATTGGTTATTGGACAGAAAACAGAGGGTAGGGTTAAATGGTAATTTCTCTCAATGACGGAGGGTGAACTGTGGAGTGCTGCAGGGATCAGTACTGGGACTGGTGCTGTTTAACGTATTTATAAATAATATAGAAATCAGAACGATTAGTGAGGTGATTAAATTTGCAGATGACAGAAAACTATTCAAAGTTGTTAAAACATGTGCAGACTGTGAAGTATTGCAAGAAGATCTTAGAAAATTGGAAGACTGGGCATCCTAATGGCAGATGAAATTTAATATGGACAAATGCAAGGTGATGCACATTGGAAAGAATAATCTGAATCATAGTTACCTGATGTTAGGGTCAGCACTCAAGAAAAAGATCTAGGTGTCATTGTAGACAATACACTGAAATCTGCTGTGTGCAGAAGTGGCCAAAAAAGTAAACAGGATGCTAAGAATTGTTAGGAAAGGATGCTGAATAATACCGAAAATACTATAATGCTTCTGTATTGCTCCACGGTGCATCCCAAAAACGATTTAGCAGAATTAGAAAAGGTTCAAAGAAGAGTGACCAAAATGATAAAGGGGATGGAACTCCTCTTGTATGAGGAAAGACTAAAGGTTAGGGCTCTTCAGCTTGGAAAAGAGACAGATGAGGGGAGATATGATTGAAGTCTACAAAATCCTGAGTGATGTAGAAGTAAATTGATTTTTTTACTCATTCCGAAAGTACAAAGACTAGGGGACACTCGAGGAAGTTACATGGAAATACTTTTAAAACAAACAGGAGAAATTATTTTTTCACTTGGCGAATAGTTAAGTTCTGGAACTCTTTGCCGTAGGATGTGATAACAGCGGTTAGCGTATCTAGGTTTAAGAAATGTTTGGACAAATTCCTGGAGGAAAAATCCATAGTTTGCTATTGAGACAGACATGGGACAAGGACTTAATTGAAGACATTCCCATGATAGCTAGGAAAGGGGAAGTACTACTGATAAGTGACTTCAATATGTTGGATGTTGATTGGGGTGTCCCGGCTACGGGGTCATCTAGAAGCAAAGAGATCTTAGATTCCCTACAGGAAGATTTGTTCCAGCAGTGGGTAACGGAACCGACGCAGGATGGAGCTGTTCTGGACCTGGTGCTTACGAATGGAGAGTATGTTTCTGACGTCAAAGTGGCAGACCATTTGGCATCTACTGATCGTCGTATGGTATGGTTCAATATTAAAACAGAAGAGAGGGCTCATTCGAGATTGAAGATCCTGGATTTCAAAGGAACTAACTTTGCCGAGATGGGGGAATTTCTCAAGGAACAGTTGAAGAATGTAGAACAGCAATGGACAAGACTGAAAGAAGCTATATTAAAGGCAACTAACCTTTATGTTAGAAAATTACATAAAAGTAAGAGGAAAAGAAGGCCTCTCTAGTACTCGAATGTAGTAACTGAAAAGATAAGGGTAAGGAGGCTAGTCTTTGCACGTTATAAGATGACTCAGAAAGATGAAGACAGGAGAGAATACCTAAATAAGTGATGAGAAGCTGGAAAAGCTATCAGGAAAACAAAGCGGCAAATGGAGGAAAAGATACCTAATACGGTAAAATTGGGGGATAAGACCTTTTTCAGATATGTAAGTGACAAGAGGAAGTGCCATAATAGCATTGTGAGGCTCAAAACTGAGGAAGAGAAATATGTGGAAGATAAGGATAAAGCTGAACTGCTTAATTATTTTAGCTCTGTGTTCATGAATGAAAGACCGGGGATAGGGCTGCAGAAAACAAAGGCTAAAGGGGATGGATGTATGGTAGACCAAGACCTGTTTATGGAAGACTGTGTTCATGAGGAGCTTGCCAAACTAAAAGTAGACAGAGCGATGGGGCCTGATAGGATACATCCGAGGGTGCTTAAGGAAATCGGAGAAGTTGTCAGCTCCGCTGACGGACCTCTTCAATGCTTCCTTAGAAACTGGAGTGATCCCGGTGGACTGGAGAAGGGCGGATGTGGTTCCTTTGCACAAGAGTGGAAGGAGGTAGTTGGGAATTACAGACCTGTCACTCTGACCTCGGTGGTGAGTAAGCTAATGGAAATGCTTCTAAAGAAGAGGATTGTGACATTTTTTGAACTACTTGGAATGTGGGACCCGAGGCAGCATGGCTTCACTAGTGGCAGGTTGTGTCAGACGAATCTGTCTTCTTCGACTGGGTGACCAAACAATTGGATGTGGGAGGGGCGCTTGATGTGGTATACTTGGATTTCAGCAAAGCTTTTGACACGGTTCCGCACAGGCGACTGATAAATAAATTGAGTGCCCTCGGTATGGGACCTAGAGTAACTGATTGGGTTAAAATTGGTTGAATGGTAGGAGACAGAGGGTAGTGGTAAATGGCGCTTGCTCTGAAGAAAAGGATGTTGTCAGTGGAGTACCACAGGGATCGGTCCTATGGCCGGCTCTTTTTAACGTCTTTGTGAGCGATATTGCGGAAGGGCTGTCTGGTAAGGTTTGTCTCTTTGCGGATGATCCTAAACTCTGCAACAGGGTGGACACCTTGGAGGGTGTGAATGACATGAGGAAGGACCTAGTGAAGCTAGAGGAATGGACTGATATTTTGCAACTAAAGTTTAATCCCAAAAAATGCAGGGTCATGCACTTGGGTCGCAAAAATCCGAGGGAACGGTACAGTATAGGGGGCGAAGTGCTTCAGTGTACGAAGGAAGAGCGGGACTTGGGGGTGATTGTGTCTGATGACCTTAAAGCTTCCAAACAGGTAGAAAAAGCGACGGTCAAAGCCAGAAGGATGCTTGGGTACATAAAGAGAGGCATGACCAGCAGGAAAAAGGAGGTGATAGTGCTGTTATATAAGTCTAGTGAGGCCCCATTTGGAGTACTGCGTGCAGATCTGGAGACCGCACCTACGGAAAGATATAAACAGGATGGAGTCGGTCCAGAGGGCGGCTATGAAATTAGTAAGCGGTCTTGAATGCAAAAATGATAGGGACAGGCTTATGAACCTCAACATGTATATATATGCTGGAAGAGAGGAGACATGATAGAAATGTTTAAATATCTCAAGGGCATTTATGTACAGGAAGAGAGCCTTTTTCAAATGAAGGAGAGCTCTGGAATGAGGGGGCATATGACAAAGTTAAGAGGGAATAGTTATTTCACAGAAAGGGTGGTGGAGGCGTGGAATGGCCTCCTGGTGGAGGTGGTGGAGTCGAGGACTGTTCCAGAATTTAAAAAAGGCATGGGATAAGCATTTGGGATCGTTTAGGAACAGAAAGAATTAGGGGTTATAGACAGTGGTGTGCTGGAGCCGGATCGCACCGGCTCGCAAGAGCCGGTTCTTAAATTTTCTTCCGACTTGCGAGCCGGTTAAAAAGCACGAGCCGGCTCTCCTCCCTCCCTCCGGATCCGGTCCCTCACCGACCTGACTCTGAGTCACCCTGCCTTGTCCTTCAAATTCTTCGGGGCAGTCTTGCCTGCCCGTTGCCAGCGCTCTCCCCCGCTGCTGGTTTGCGCTTTAAAAATGGCCACCGAGACTTCCAGAGGTGGCCTCGTGAGACTTATGCTGAAGTCTTGGAGGCTGCCCTTGTAAGTCTCGGCCCTATAACCAGCACCTCTAAATGACACACAGATTACTATTTAGAACAAATTATTTGTTACATTTGTACCCCACATTTTTCCACATATTTGCAGGCTCTGTGTGGCTTACATAGTACCGTGAGGCATTAACCACCTCCAGTGATGAAACAAATACAGAGTGATATTATAGAGAATGAGATATATGTGTTACAGAGACAGTAGAGAATCAAGAGAAGCATATAATGTTCATTGCAAGTTTTGGTTTCGTTGTGTTGCTGAGTTCAGGCACTTAAGTTGGATCAGTAGGGTATGCCTTCTTGAACAGATTGGTCTTTAGTGATTTCCAGAAGTTGAGGTGGTCCTGCGTTGTCTTTATGGCTTTCGGTAATGTGTTCCATAGTTGCGTGTTGGATCCGTAAATTGATTTTTACTTGAGTCCGTTGGAGCTAGGGTGGTGAAGATTTAGGTATGTTTGTGATGTTCCGATTGTGTTTCTGGTTGGTAGGTCGATGAGGTCAATCATATAACCTGGGGCTTCGCCATGGATAATCTTGTGGACCAGGGTGCAGATTAGTACTCTAACCGATGAAACCTATATTTCCTCTGTGTACAGCCGTATGCTGTACAAACCGGCTTGTTTGAAAATTTAAGCGAGATCAAATAAAAATGCTACCTACCAGTAATAAAGGTTGCCAACATGGATGCAGCAGCAGATAGGTTTGTTTTGGATGTATGGGGGATGACAGCTGTGTGGGGGTTGGCAGGGCTGAGTAAGTATTTACCTTATTTGTCCTTTTTGTGTTTCTGATTATGTGTACAGTGCTGCATATGTCTAGTAGAACTATAGAAATGATAAGTAGTATGAGTAGTAGTTTGTGGCGTCACATTTCTCTCCTGTTCTCAATCTAACATCCTTAGCTATGACCAGTGCTCTTTTTCTAGCAAAAAAAAGGTGCCGGTCCTCAAATGCCAGGCCATACTTCAGGGGTGGGGTGATCACTAAGAGACTCACCCCACATAGCCAGGCCCCCTGCAACCAGTCACAGAATCTATGAGGAGACAGAATTGTTGTGTTGAGCCTGAGCTTTCATTAAAACTTGGGGACCATGGGTCAATTTTAGCAGACAATGAAAAGGTGCCAGTACTCAGTACCCCCAAGTCCCTCCTCAAAAAAAGCCCTGGCTATGACCAAAAGAGAGAATTAGAAAAAGGTTTTCATCCAACCTCCTTGAAGTAGAACCTCTGGTGGGAGGCGTCAAACCAATCTCTAGCCCCTCAAGCTCTTCCAATTGCTGGATAATATATTGAGCAAATATTGGTGGGGCCATGACTCCTTTGGTTACCCCATAAAGCAAAATATAATGCTAGAATCCATAGATGAATCATATCATTCTAGTGATGGCTTAATAAGATAAATGGGGGAAGGAAACAGACGGAAAGCTAGATGGGTGATCAAAAGGTGACGCAGTATATATATATATATATATATAAAATATATATATATATATTTTTTTTTTTGGGTGGGGAGAGGGGTAAACCGAGCGGGACAAAAATACTACACCACTTTATCTTCTAGTTTACACAGAAATAAGCGCACAAACACCGCCCTGCAGTGACGTTTGTACTGACGTACTAGTTAAAAAAACTGAGGTTGGAGGGAGTTGGAATCAAAGTGTCACGTGACTATGGCGTCGTAGATTTAAAAGCCCCTACGGTAGGTAGGGCGGCTAAGGGCGCGTGCGTGATGTGTGCATGTGCAGGAGTTGAGGTCCTGTGCGGCCATCTCCCAGACTGGCAAATTAAATAAAAAAAAAAAAAAAAGCAACTCCCAGCAGCCCAACTCCATTGCAACACGTGAAACGGTCAGGGCATGAAGTCTAACTTAGAATCTAATCAATATTTAGCTGTTTACTCTTCTCTGGGAATGTACCATGTGCACACTTATATTTAATTACCAGGACCCTCCCACGGTCTATTTAAAATTTAGCGAGGTGTGTTTATTGCTTACATTTATGCGCCAGAGATCGCGAAAGGGATGGGGTATGACGTATCGACGAGGGGTAGTTGAAAGTGGGGGGTTTTTTTTTTGCTTTACGGTCATTGTTTTTCCTATCTTGCCCAAACAAAAAATGGCCGCTGCCAGGCTCAGTCTTGTTCACGTGACCCGCGAACCGCGGTTTCCCCCCCACCCCCATTACCATTAACCGCCTCGGCGGTTCTTTCCTTCCGGCGGCCATTTCGGGACAGGTTACTCTTGCGGGCGCCATTAAAGCGAGGAGAAAAGGCAGCAACTCGTTCGCGGCCAGGCTTTTGCGTTTTACTGCTCACCAGTTCTGTTTTTTTTTTTTTTTGTGCGTGTGATCTCTGGGCGGTCGTTGTGAGCAGGGCCCGTGCCGTTGGGAATGGCGGAGGAGCAGGTTGACAACGGAGAAGCAGCGACGGCTGGGCAGCTGCAGGAGGCCGGGGACACGGAAGGGGACAGCAGCAGCGGTGGTGGTGGTGGTGGTGGTGGTGGTGGTGGCGGCGGCGGCGGCGAAGGGGAAGGAGCCAAGATAGACGCAAGCAAGAACGAGGAAGACGAAGGGTAAGAGGCGGCCGCGCTATATAGGGAGGAGGTCGGACGAGTCTTATTGCGCAATAATACGCTAATGAAAACGTTTTACGTAACTTATTTTTTAAAGCTGCGTTCCGTGTGCGTGAGATGAATATGGAAGGGGGGGGGGGTCTTTTTTTTTTTTCTTCCCTGCCTTTACTATTAAGTTGCCGTTTTTTCCCCTCTTCCCGCCTTGAGTGCTTGATATAATACGGGCGGGCCGGGGAGGGGAAGGGTTTCCTCTTCCATTCTGTAAAGGTAGTGCCAGTGGGAGGAGTTTCTGGGGGTGCCCCTCCCATCCCTGCTTCAGGGAACCCGGTCACGGTCAGCAGTTTCCGTTTGCTACCTTAGTTTAGTAAGTCCCAGGTCCTTGGGATGCAGAGCAGTCTCCTTAAGGAGTGGGGCGCTTTCTACTACTACTACCACTTGGGGGTGGCAAGGAACTGGAGGGATTCTACAGAAAGTTAGATAGGGAACCGTCATAAAACTTAATGATAAACCAAATTAAATTACTGTAATGGGTTTTCTAAGTCTGTTTTGTGACTCAAAAGCATAAGAGCCTATCCTATATAATAATTCTTACCTCCAACAGGATGTGCTTGGGACCGTGCCTGCCCGAAGTGGTCTGCTAAGCAGGCACGCATGACATCAGTGACAGACAATTTGGCAAAGCAAAACAATCTGAGTGCTGGCCATTAGGACACAGGGTTGATAGGAGAGTTTTAAAAGACTGAAGGAACCGAAAGTGTTAAATGGGGGGGAGGGGGGAGTTCTGAACCACTGAAAGACATGAACATTTGGGAAAGGAAAACAATCTGAATGCTGGCCATTAGGACACAGGGTAGATAAGAGAGTTTTAAAAGACTGAAGGAAACAAAAGTGTTAAACTGGAGAAGGGGGGGGGAGGTGTGAATGACTGAAAGACATGCAAATTTGGGACAGGAAAACAATCTCAATGCTGGTCATTAGCACACAGGGTACATAGGAGAGTTTTAAAAGACTGAAGGAACCAAAAGTGTTTGGGGGGGGGGGGGGGGAAGTTCTGAATGAATGAAAGAAATGAAAATTTACGAGAGGAACACAATCTGAATGCCGGACATTTGTACACAGGGTAGATAGGACACTTTTTAAAAAAAAATGAAGGACGTGAAAGTATTACATCTTGGGGGACGGGTGAGGAGGAAAGCGGTGGGGTATCCGGATACAGGGCGTTAGGGCCACGGGGGTACATAGACTTTTGAAAGCCTTAAGGAACCCAAAGTGTGGGAATGGGGTGAGGGGCATTAGGAACAGGGGAGGGGGCCCTGTCACACACTCTC
Organism: Microcaecilia unicolor; assembly: GCF_901765095.1. Classification (NCBI taxonomy): domain Eukaryota; kingdom Metazoa; phylum Chordata; class Amphibia; order Gymnophiona; family Siphonopidae; genus Microcaecilia; species Microcaecilia unicolor. The sequence goes on from NC_044032.1 coordinate 390,494,669, forward strand.
ATTCTCACACACACACTGTCACACACCCGCACATTCACTCTGGCTCTCTCTCTCTCAAACATACACACTCCCAGGAAAACCTTGCTAGCGCCCATTTCATTCGTTCCAGAAACGGGCCTTTTTTTTACTAGTGAAGATATAAATTGAGACTTTGTTTCTTTTTAGAGTACTATAGAAAATACCAACTTGAGTATAAAAGTAGTAGTTTTAATCCTGTTTTCTTTTTTCTTCAAACAGTAAGACTGACAAGAAAAGCTATTTATTGCCCAAAGTAATTGAGGGTTTACTGTAGGGCAAAGGGCTTTTTTTAAATAAAATTATACTGTGGTGGTATATGTGCATATAAGTGTGTGTGCCAAGATGGTATGTACTTATATGTGCCATCTCTAAATGTTCAGAGGGCAGAGTTGTGGCAATATGCATGTGCTTTAGCAGACAGAGGGAGTACATGGACACATTTACAACTGTGTTGGAGCAGCTGTAAATGCCACCATTTCTGCACTGCAGGGGCTAGGTCTGGGTAGCTATTTATTTATTTGTATCCCTCATTTTCCCACCTATTTGCAGACTCAGTGTGGCTTACAATAATACATCCTGACAATCGCCAGTCTATTTTGTAAAGGCATATATGTACCATGGATTTAAAGGGGGGAATTCTATGTATGGTGACTAAAGTTGCAAATTCAAATTTGGCAATGATTAGCAAGCCTATCAGTTATGGGTACTAATTAGAACTTATGCGCACAACTTTCCAAGCGAATTCTGTAAAGTGGTGCGTGTAAATTCAAATGTCTGCCTATCAAAAAGTAGGGTGGCCATGGGAGTGGTCGTGGGCATTCCTAAAAAATTATGTGCACTGTTATAGAATATACCTGACCTGTGCCTGGAAGATGTACTGAACCAAATTGACAAATTAAAGAGCAGTAAATCATCTGGACCGGATAGTATACATTGAAGGGTAATCAAAGAACTCAAGCATGAAATTGCTGATCTGTTAGTAATATGTAATCTCTCATTAAAATCGTCTGTAGTACTTGAAAATTGGAGAGTGGCCAACGTGACGCTGATTTTTGAAAAGGGTTCCAGAGGTGATCCGGGAAATTACAGACCTGATGTCGGTGCCGGGCAAAATAGTGGAAAGTTATAAAGAATAAAATTACAGAACACATTGACAACATGGTTTAATGGGACAGAGTCAGCATGGGTTCAGCTGAAAGAAGTCTTGCCTCACCAACTTGCTTCATTTCTTTGAAGGCGTGAATAAACGTGTGGATAAAGGTGAGCAGGTTGTAGTAGTGTATCTAGATTTTCAGAAAGCTTTTGATAAAGTTCCTCATGAGAGACTCCTGAGAAAGTTAGAGTTGTGGATTAGGAATGTTATTGGATAGAAAGCAGAGGCAGTGGTTAAATGATCATTTCTCTCAATGGAGGAGGGTGAACAGTGGAGTGCTGCAGGGATCAGTACTGGGACTGGTGCTATTTAACATATTTATAAATGATTTGGAAATTGGAAAAATGAGTGAGGTGATTAAATTTGCAGATAACAGAAAACTATTCAATGTTGTTAAAACGGTGCAGACTCTGAAATATTGGAGGAAGACCTTAGGAAATTGGAAAGACTGGGCATCCAAATGGCAGATGAAATTTAATGTGGACAAATGCAAGGTGATGCACATTGGAAAGAATAATCCGAATCAGTTATCTGATGCTAGGGTCAGCACTCGAGAAAAAGATCTAGGTGTCATTGTAGATAATACGCTGAAATCTTCTGTGTAGTGTGTGGCGGCAGCCAAAAAAACTAACAGGATGCTAGGAATTATTAGGGAAGGAATGGTGAATAAGACTGAAAGTACTATAATGCCTCTGTATTGCTCCATGGTGTGATGTCACCTTGAGTATTGCGTTCAGTTCTGGTCACCGTATCTCAAAAAAGATATAGCGGAATTAGAAAAGGCTCAAGGAAGAGCGTCCAAAATGAAAAGGGAGATGGAACTCCTCTCGTATGAGGAAAGGTTAAAGAGGGTTCTTCAGCTTGGAAAAGAGGCGGGTGAGGGAGATACGATTGAGGTCTACAAAATCCTGAGATGTAGAATCTCATTCAAAAGTACAAAGATTAGGGGACATTCAAGGAAATTAGATGGAAATGCTTTTAAAACAAATAGGAAATATTTTTTCACTGAACAAATAAAGCTCTAGAACTCTTTGCTGGAGAATGTGGTAACAGTGGTTAGCTTATCTGGGTTTAAAAAAGGTTTGGACAAGTTCTTGGAGGAAAAGTCCATAGTCTGCTATTGAGACAGATATGGGTAAGCCACTGCTTACCTTGGGATTGATAGCATGGAATGTTGCCACGATTTGGGTTTCTACCAGGTACTTGTGACCTGACCTGGCCACTGTTTGGAAACAGGATACTGGGCTAGATGGACCATTGGTCTGACCCAGTATGGCTACTGATTTTTTTTATGTTCTTATGTAATTTAAGTGCGAGTATTTATAGCAGGTTTCAGTTGGTGTAAATGGCCATGGGGATGACGATATGCGTATTCTGTAAACTGTGCATAAGTTTAGGTGCGGTTTTTAGAATAATACCAAGCATGGTAATTTTCCACGCCGTTTTTTTTTTTTGTGTGTGTGCCATATATAGAATTCTACCAAAATGGGTTCTTAAAGGCAATGCTGTGGCCTGATAACTTTCCTTTTTTATCCTTAGGAACATGGAGCCAAGTGGAGTATATTTTGTTTACTGAGTTGTGTAGGTTTCTGTTGCAGGGCAGAGATTATCCATGTTTTTGTTGCCTTAGGCAGCACTGGGTATGCCCTAAATGTTTTTGTTTGCTAGTTTGGAATGGTACTATATAGGTAATCAGTTGGTTGCATCTGGTGTGTCTGGCAGCCCAACATCGGATTTTATTTGACTCGCTGCTTTGAGCTGATAGTAGTGCAGGTATTTTGGGGGCATTAGGCTATTTATCTTGCTGCGTTCCTTCAAATGCATATCTTTCAAGAATGGTACCTTGTAAGACATCTATATGTTCGGGGCTGTGTATGAGCCCCTGAGAGCAAAAGCAGACCAAGTCCATTGTTACAATGGGACATATTAGCATCTAAGTTGCGACCTATACATGTTGGTGAAAAGATCTCTGGGGCGGCCCTCATGATTCTGACTTGGTTTTTTTTTTTCCCTGCTACTCTTTGCTTTTCTATCCAGGCTCATGACTGAAAGGGGAAAGTGGATGGGAGAAAAAGCTGCATGCTTGTAGACAAAAAGAACGTGTTTGGAAGTATGCTCTCACTAAAATGTTTGAAGGAGGGCTGGTGGGGTAGATGCTGCTGACACACAGTGGTCAGCAGTCTCATGGCCTCACATCTGTATAATAATTGGTCACTCTTCTTCCCTGGATGGATGGCTGGGTTCGTAAGAGCATGCAAATAAGCTGACGTCAACTCGCCTCCAGCATTCCCTTCCCTCTGTGTCCCGCCCTTGCGGAAAGATGAAATTACATCTGAGGAGGGCGAGACACTGAGAGGGAAGGCTGGAGGCGAGCCGAGCCTGCCACCGCTGCGACCTGAGGTAACATGAACGTCTTAAAGGTAGGGCGGCAGGAAGGAGAAGAGGGCAGGGGAGAATCACTGGACATGGATGGGAGGGGAGGGCAGAGGAGAATCGCTGGACATGGATGGGAGGGGAAAGGAGAGGAGGGGATAATCGCTGGACATGGATGGGAGGGCAGAGCAGAGGAGAATCGCTGGACACGGATGGGAGTGCAGAGCAGAGGAGAATCGCTGGACACGGATGGGAGTGCAGAGCAGAGGAGAATCGCTGGACATGGCAGGGTAGAGGAGAATCGCTGGACATGGATTGGATGGGAGGGGAGAATTGCTGGACATGGAGGGCAGGGCATAGAAGAATCGCTGGACATGGATTGGAGGGTAGGGCAGGGTAGAGGAGAATCGCTGGACATGGAGGGGAGGGCAGGGGAGAGAGGAGAAATCGCTTAGACGACAGCCTTCCTAGGGCTCGTTTCATTTTTCATGAAACGGGCTTTGTTGCTTGTGGGACAATATTAGGCTACTCTTCTTTAGCCCATTTGGCTCCTAAGTGGCTCCAACTTAATTAGTGAAGACCACTGCTTTAGAAGGTTATCTATGGCGCCAGCATGAGCCTCTATCAAGTAGACTTCATGAATCGTAGTCTATTTTGTAAAACCTCTTGCTACTTTTGATATTTTGTTGCTTTAGACTCCAGTTTTACTGTCAAATGCTTTTTTTTTTTTTTTTTTAAATACATCAGGGGATCTCGATCCAGCCCATGGGACACACCTAGCCAGTCAGGTTTTCAGGATACCTACAATGAATATGTATGAAATATATTTGCATACAATTTCATGCATATTCATTGTGGATATCTTGAAAATAGGCTGGCTTAATGTGCCCTGAGGACTGGGTTGGGAAATTTCTCAGGTGTTCAATTCTAGATCCATTTGTGGGAGGGGAGGGGGAGAGATGGATAGACCCCCCCCCCCCCCCTTCTGGGCCTTCACATTTCTACTTGTGATGCAGTACTCAGGGTTCATCTGGATCGTGTTAACTTTATAGTTTTTGTATTTTCCTTGACAGTAATTAGTGGCAGTGGCTGACATAAGTTCTGGAAAACTAAATTGATAGTGAACATGGAGGACTAGGCTTAGGTTTGACCCATGGTAATCTTTTGCTTGGAACTACAAGGTGGTTTTGCAGTTGCACATTGTTTTCCACTTGAATAGGGTTCATCTTTTAGCAAACATTGGCTTTCTTTAGACATCATTGACCACTTTTGGCATGGGCACAGAATGACTGCATGGATTCTGTTCACTGCTTTAATGTTTTTAAAGGAGCTGAATGTATGAAAGTTAGCTCTTGTGTGGCAGATTAATGGGTTATAAAAATACTGTAAAAATAGCCTTGTGAGACTACTATAAGGCTATTCTGCTTTTATGATTTTCAAAGTATGGTTGTTTTTCCACAATCTGTATAGGCCATGAGCCATTGAAATGTCTGTAAGAAAAGACAATATTTGGGTGAATTTTGGCTCCTTGCATGTGGCAGGCAGCACATGTCCACATTACCTGCCTGTAAAAATATATGTAAACTGCTTTGGTTGTACCCACAGAAAGGTGGTATATCAAATCCATGACACTTTACCCTTTAATCCTCTTAATACTGATACTGAGTACATTCTAAAATAGGGGAGGGAGGGAGGGAGTTGGTTCAAATTGGCAGAGGTAGCCCCCTGTAACTGAGGAAGAAAGGAATGGCTCTGGAACTGCAGTCTTAGCATGTGCTTTTCTCTCATCATACCTCTGTAGGAAGTGGCTGCTTATTTATCAGACCCTCAGTGCAAGTGACCAACTCTGAACTATGCTGGAATTCTAGGAACTGGCATTGTCATCATGGAAAATGTTTCACTGTGGGTGTGGAACAGTGCAGATGCAGCATTTGTGGAGTTACAAGCTTTGGTTTTAATTTTTTTTTTCCTTAGAACTCTGAGGGCATTGAAGAATTCTGATTAAGGAACAGCTGCAATGCCTTCTCAGAGTTCTTGTTGCACAAAAATTGAACATTTAAAAACATATTTTTTTTTAAAGGAAAATTCAGACATCAAGATCCACCTTCAAGACTTCTGATTAACAGTTGCAAGGTGGATCTTGATGTCTGAATTTTCCTGTAAAAAAAAAAAAATTATTAGAGGTGTGGCCCATTCCTTTTGCCTTCTGCCCAAGATAAAGTGATTTTATAAATCAGACTCTCAAAGATTTGGATGGTTCTTTCCAGGTACAGAGTGCTCCTTTAATATGTGAGTGCATTATGTGGATAGGGATATAAATGTGACAAGCCAAAGGAAAAAGCATGCATACTTGTTTACTGTATCTCTTTTAAGATACACCAGCCATTGAGGCCCTTTTTGAGAGCCAACGGAGGCTTCCTTGTTATCAGCAGCAGATGAATCCATTACGAATGGGTTGTGTCCACCTACCAGCAGGGGGAGATAGAGAACACTGAAAACCATAGTGCCTCTAGGATGGCTAGCTCCATCTGCCTCTCAGTATTTCTGTATCTCCCAGCATGCAGGATGGTTGTTAGGTTCTCAGGTTCGGAGCATGCAGGCACGGACTCTAGAGTAATCGTGAGCCCTTGGGCTGCTGATGAGGAGCGGCAGCAGCAGGCAAAACCCACCAACCAACACTGGGCTAGCACACCGGCAAAGGTAAGGACTGCAGACGCAGACAAGCGAGCTGGAACACACGGGACTGGAACTAGGCTTCACCTACACTTAGTCAACGTTCCCCAGAGCTTGAGCCCCTGGGTGCAGGCAGCCGGCAGGACTTGGAGGAAAACTGGTACTGGAACTAGCAGGCTGGCACATCAGGAAACTCACACAAGAAGGGACACAAACAAGCTTGGCCAAAACAGGGGTCAGGATAGGATTCAGGATTTCCCAACAGACCGGACTGGAAGGAAACTGAAAGCAAGCAGGGCAGACACAAGCAGGAGGGGAACTGAAGCTGAAGACAGCCAGCCACAAACAGAGGAAGGACAGATACTATACAGGGTAAAGGACTTACAGACAAGCTTGACTAACCAGGGTAGGGTAGAAGCCCACGGTGAACAGGGAACCAGGATACAGAAGTGCCCACCGGCACCCAGACAAAAGCAAAGCTGAAGTGCAATCTGCACAGGGGAAACAGGTTCTCGGACAGAAGGGAAAGGAAGCCAAAAGCAGACAGGGTTCAGAAGTGCCCACAGGCACCTGGACAAGAGTAAAGCTGCAGTGCTAACTGCAAAGGAAATTCAGGGTTCTCAGACAGGGGGGAAGGGAGCCAGAAAGGAATCAGGAGACAAACAAACAGCAAGGAATACAAACTAGAGCAAGACTATAAAGCAAGACTTAGCAAAACAACGCAGAAGTGCAAACCGCACCAAACACTAACCTGGACCTTTGGCTTTTGCAAAGGCATTGAAAGGAAGAACACCACTTCCATAGCAAGACCCTAACTGATGATGTCACAACTCCAGGACAAAGGCAGAAAGCATACTGAAGCACAGAGAGGCTCAACACACACAGGTGCAGTATAGTGGAGTAATTAGAGCCACGCTGGAAGCAGCCAGCACACACAGACAGAGCTGACTCAGGAAGAACAGACAAGCCAGCTAAGAAGCTGACCACCAGAAAAAAGGTAAGTTTGAGAGGGGTCATGACCACAGTTGTAACAATGGTATTCAAAAAGGCTTGGCCTATATTTCCCTGTGTGTTCAAGTGGCAACCTTGGCATGTTTTCGGGGGAAGGTCGCTGGCCTCTCCCTGGCTGCGCATCCGGACATTGCACTGTTTCTTAGAGGGGTGCTTCGGCTCCGGCCTCCCGTGCGGGCCCCTTGTCCGGCTTGGAACCTGGGGCTAGTATTAAAGGCTCTTCAGTGTTTGCTCTTCGAGCCGCTGAGGCGAGCTTTGGAGAAGGATGAGACAGTCTTTTTGGTGGCCATTACGTCGGCGAGACGGGTGTCTGAGCTCCAGGCGCTGTCTTGTCGAGACCCATTTGTGCAATTCTCAGGGTCCAGAGTAGCGGTACGTACTGTGCCTTCCTTCCTGCCTAAGGTGGTTTCAGCGTTTCACCTAAACCACCCTATTTACAGTGGTGGAAATAAGTATTTGATCCCTTGCTGATTTTGTAAGTTTGCCCACTGACAAAGACATGAGCAGCCCATAATTGAAGGGTAGGTTATTGGTAACAGTGAGAGATAGCACATCACAAATTAAATCCGGAAAATCACATTGTGGAAAGTATATGAATTTATTTGCATTCTGCAGAGGGAAATAAGTATTTAATCCCTCTGGCAAACAAGACCTAATACTTGGTGGCAAAACCCTTGTTGGCAAGCACAGCGGTCAGACGTCTTCTGTAGTTGATGATGAGGTTTGCACACATGTCAGGAGGAATTTTGGTCCACTCCTCTTTGCAGATCATCTCTAAATCATTAAGAGTTCTGGGCTGTCGCTTGGCAACTCGCAGCTTCAGCTCCCTCCATAAGTTTTCAATGGGATTAAGGTCTGGTGACTGGCTAGGCCACTCCATGACCCTAATGTGCTTCTTCCTGAGCCACTCCTTTGTTGCCTTGGCTGTATGTTTTGGGTCATTGTCGTGCTGGAAGACCCAGCCACGACCCATTTTTAAGGCCCTGGCGGAGGGAAGGAGGTTGTCACTCAGAATTGTACGGTACATGGCCCCATCCATTCTCCCATTGATGCGGTGAAGTAGTCCTGTGCCCTTAGCAGAGAAACACCCCCAAAACATAACATTTCCACCTCCATGCTTGACAGTGGGGACGGTGTTCTTTGGGTCATAGGCAGCATTTCTCTTCCTCCAAACACGGCGAGTTGAGTTCATGCCAAAGAGCTCAATTTTTGTCTCATCTGACCACAGCACCTTCTCCCAATCACTCTCGGCATCATCCAGGTGTTCACTGGCAAACTTCAGACGGGCCGTCACATGTGCCTTCCGGAGCAGGGGGACCTTGCGGGCACTGCAGGATTGCAATCCGTTATGTCGTAATGTGTTACCAATGGTTTTCGTGGTGACAGTGGTCCCAGCTGCCTTGAGATCATTGACAAGTTCCCCCCTTGTAGTTGTAGGCTGATTTCTAACCTTCCTCATGATCAAGGATACCCCACGAGGTGAGATTTTGCGTGGAGCCCCAGATCTTTGTCGATTGACAGTCATTTTGTACTTCTTCCATTTTCTTACTATGGCACCAACAGTTGTCTCCTTCTCGCCCAGCGTCTTACTGATGGTTTTGTAGCCCATTCCAGCCTTGTGCAGGTGTATGATCTTGTCCCTGACATCCTTAGACAGCTCCTTGCTCTTGGCCATTTTGTAGAGGTTAGAGTCTGACTGATTCACTGAGTCTGTGGACAGGTGTCTTTCATACAGGTGACCATTGCCGACAGCTGTCTGTCATGCAGGTAACGAGTTGATTTGGAGCATCTACCTGGTCTGTAGGGGCCAGATCTCTTACTGGTTGGTGGGGGATCAAATACTTATTTCCCTCTGCAGAATGCAAATAAATTCATATACTTTCCACAATGTGATTTTCCGGATTTAATTTGTGATGTGCTATCTCTCACTGTTACCAATAACCTACCCTTCAATTATGGGCTGCTCATGTCTTTGTCAGTGGGCAAACTTACAAAATCAGCAAGGGATCAAATACTTATTTCCACCACTGTATCTGCCCTCCTTTACTAGGGAGGAGTTTCTGGAATCTTTTGGGCAGTTGCACCTTCTGGATATGTGCAGGGCTCTGTTGCAGTATCTGCAGATGTTTAATGCTTTCAGGACCTCTGATCACCTTTTTGTATTGTTGTCAGGTCCTCGCACAGGGTCTCCAGCATCTAAAGCCACTATAGCCCGTTGGCTTAAGGAAGCCATTTTTTCTGCATATCTACTATCTGGCCGGCCTCCGCCTGACGCCTTTAAGGCACATTTCACAAGAGCGATTTCTTCCTCTTGGGCTGAGACGGGAGCACTCTCTCTTCAAGACATAGGTAGTGCAGCTACTTGGGCTTCTAAGCTCTCTTTTGCCCGTCATTACAGGCTGGATGTGGCTGCCAGGAGGGCCGCGCTTTTTGGAGCACAAGTGCTTGCGCGTGGTGTGGCTTGTTCCCGCCCTATCTAGAGATTGTTTTGATACATCCCATTCGTAATGGATTCATCTGCTGCTGATGACAAAGAAGGGAAAATTAGGTTCTTACCTTAGTAATTTTCTTTCCTTTAGTCACAGCAGATGAATCCATGATCCCTCCCTGATTGACTCTGTTTTGTGTTCAGTTTTTCCTGCAAACATGTTCCCTCATTGGGAGCAGTTGGAAAACAGTCTTCAGGATTTCTGTTCTACTACAGGAGGTTGAGTTCGTCCCTCCTTTGTGTTATTGCTCCTGTTCTGGGGGGTTTGTTTGCTGTGAGGAAAGTTCATGTTATGCTACTTTGCGGTTTAACACTGCTTTGGAAGCTTCAAAATACTGAGAGGCAGATGGAGCTAGCTGTCCTAGAGGCACTATGGTTTTCAGTGTTCTCTATCTCCCCCTGCTGGTAGGTGGACACAACCCATTCATAATGGATTCATCTACTGTGACTTGTCATTTGCAGAATGTCTTCAAAAAGACTCAATTTACATGAAGCTGTTGCAGTGTTAGAAAATGACTCTGAATATTTGAGGCTGATATGTTCCTAGCACCACCAAAAGACTCAAACTGTAGTGTTGAGGACAGAGCCGTTGAAGTCTGTGGTACAATCAATAATTTGGCTAGGCATCAATTGGAATATGAAGCAGAAGTGACAATTTGTAAGGGTGAGCAACATTTTTAGAATTGGCTGCGATAATGCCAATGATGACGAGATAACTGACTATCTTAATCTAATTCGGCCATATCAAGCTGTGCAAGTGTGGCTTCATCATCTTCACTAGTCACAGAAGCCACACCAGGTGCCTTGGTAACCACTGATTCATAATTACTCCACTCTATTCAATTGGTTTTGCCATTGAAACGTGTTGAAACCTTTTGACACCAGATATTGAAGGCCTGATACACAGCACATCAGTGCTGTAGGGTGTAGCGCCTGAAAACACTCGCTGAACACTAAGTCGGAATTACCAACCAATGCTCAATACTAACAGCATGTAAATTATATGCATGCTGTTAGTGTTGAGCATTAGTCGGTAAAGGGGCTGAACATTCGTGGTGCATGCCTACAAAAGCTGTGCATGCCACTGGGCCTGCCCTTGTCAAATGGTGGCTCCTAGCCCCTGCCTGGTGCATCCTGGGATATACTGGGAGGGGCCTAGGTACCATGAGGGCTCCTTATATGGTACTTAGGCCCCTCCTAGTGCATCCCAGGATGCACCGGGCAGGGGGCTGCTATTTTGACGAGGGCACGAGAGAGTAGGCGTTCCTCCTGCCTCTGACTCGAGGCATATGGAGGGGTCTGGGGGGGTGGGATTATACTAGATCACTAGGGCCAATTTTCACTTAAGTGAGGTTGGTGGACCCTCTGGACCAACAGGGTATTTTTTTTTGGGAGCTCAGCTCGGTGGGCCTGCTGGAGTTTTTGGGTTTGGGATTAAGGGTGACTTTCTTATCAGTTCCTCAGCCAGTCTGTGCTCAGGTACTGACAGGAAAGTTAGCATGGGACACTACTGACAGCTCAAGAGCTGTAGGTAGTTTTTTTAGCCTTTAGGGCAGAGGTTTTCTGTGCGCAGTTTCTCTGTGCATTGCACAGAATCACTAATGAGCTTGTTCTAATATTAGCGAGCTCATTAGCATGGGCCTTACGTGTCACTGCTTCTGTGGATGGTAAAGCAGTGGCTGAAAGCCTGTGATTTACCCGCAAAATAGCATTTCATTTAGACTGGCTAAAACCAGTTTAAATGAAACGTTGCAAGCCCGGTTTGCGTTCAGCATCGGGCCGTGATTCCACATTGAGAACCCCAGTGACTACTGGTTTATGACTTCATTGGTTCCATCATTGAAATGTGTTGAAACCTTTGACACTGGTCACTGATGCTGTTCAGACAAGCTCGGCAGTTAGAAAATCTAGACAAGGTTTTTTCAGAACTCCACTGAAAACAAAGCCACATGCCAGTATGGAGCCCAGAAACCATGTTGGTTGGCTGAAACAAGTGGTAGGTCTAATGGGATTCAGTTATAACAAACATCCAGGATACTGAAGGAGCTCAGACAGGTCCTGGCGGGACCTCTTAAAGATTTATTTAATAGATCTTTAGAGACGGGAGAGGTTCCGTGAGATTGGAGATGAGGGGATGTGGTCCCTCTTCACAAAAGTGGAGACAGGGAAGAAGTGGGAAACTACAGACCGGTAAGTCTCACGTCGGTGGTAGGAAAAATAATGGAGTCGCTGCTGAAAGAAAGGATAATGGAGTCGCTGCTGAAAGAAAGGATAGTTAACTTTCTAGAAACCGACGAGTTACAGGACCCGAGGCAACATGGCTTTGCCAAAGGAAAATCCTGCCAAACAAATCTTATTGACTTTTTTTGACTGGGTGACCAAAGAACTGGATGAGGGACATGCGCTAGATGTAATCTACTTGGACTTCAGCAAAGCCTTTGAATAAGCTGAAAGGGTTGAACTTAGGACCGAAAGTGGTGAACTGGATAAGAAACTGGTTGACCGACAGGTGGCAGAGGGTGGTGGTAAATGGAATCCGCTTGGAGGAAAGGAAGGTGAGCAGTGGAGTTCCTCAGGGGTCGGTGCTAGGGCCTATTCTGTTTAATATATTTGTGGGAGATATTGCTGAAGGGTTGAAAGGAAAGGTGTGCCTTTTTGCGGATGACACGAAAATAGCCAATAAGAGTGGATACCCTGGAGGGCGTAGAAATGATGAGAAGGGATCTCCGAACGTTAGAAGAAGGTCGAGGGTCTGGCAGTTAAAATTTAGATACCCTAGAGGGAGTAGAAATGATGAGAAGGGATCTCCGAACGTTAGAAGAATGGTCGAGGGTCTGGCAGATAAAATTTAATCTAGGTAGTTAAATCGTCTATGGTATGTAATTATATTCGGTTTTTCTTATTTACGTGAAAATACTACAAACAAAAACCTTCCAATCAAAAACCTAAATAAATTATATTTAAAGTGATTATATATTTGTTTTCTTTTTTCATATGCTAATAGTGCTTAGTAGCTGGGGCGTGTCCCACAGGACTCTCTCGCAGTATAACACTGCTTCAAATAACCCATTTCAACATCATGGCACTCCAACTTCCCTATCCTGATGGTGCTGCAGATCTAATGATGCCATATGTTACAGTCTTAATGAATATAAGGTTTGTTATCCAACCTCCATTGTGGTTATTAATACCATAAACTAGCTTCAAAAAATAGCTTCAGAGTCACACCACAAGACTGGGACTCCTACAGGACAATCTCTCATCTACGACCACAACCACTTCAGCATAATATAAGTAGAGAGTTCACTCTAAGCTAGGTTATGGTATTAGTAACCACAACGCAGGTTAGATAACAAACCTTATATTCATTAAGACAGTAACATACGGCATCATTAGATCTGCAGCACCATCAGGATAGGGAGGTTGGAGTGCCATGATGTTGAAATGGGTTATTTGAAGCAGTGTTATACTGCGAGAGAGTCCTGTGGGACACGCCCCAGCTACTGAGCACTATTAGCATATAAAAAAAGAAAATAAATATATGATCACTTTAAATATAATTTATTTAGGTTTCCGATTGGAAAGTTTTTGTTTGTAGTATTTTCAGTTAAAATTTAATGCCAAGAAGTGTAGAGTGATACACTTGGGGTTGGAAACCCAAAAGAGAGATACTAAATAGGAGGGGAGAGATTAATAAGCTCGACTCAGGAGAGAGATCTTGGGGTGTTGGTGTCGGAGGATCTGAAGGTGAAGAAACAAGGCGACGGCCATGGCCAGAAGGATGCTAGGCTGCGTAGAGAGGGGCATAAACAGCAGAAGAAAGGCGGTGTTGATGCCCCTCTACAAGTTGTTGGTGAGGCTCCACTTGGAGTATTGTGCTCAGTTTTGGAGGCTGTATCTTGCTAAAGATGTAAAAAGACTGGAAAAGGTGCAAAGAAAGGCTAGGAAAATGGTATGGGATTTGCGTTGCAAACCGTGTGAGGAGAGACTTTGCTGACCTGAACATGTATACCTTGGAGGAAAGGAGAAACAGGAGTGATATGATACAGACGTTCAAATATTTGAAAGGTATTAATCCGCAAACGAACCTTTTCCAGAGACTGGAAGGCGGTAGAACTAGAGGACATGAATTGAGGTTGAAGGGGGGCAGACTCAGGACTAATGTCAGGAAGTATTTTTTCACAGAGAGAGTGGTGGATATGTGGAATGCCCTCCCGCGGGAGGTGGTGGAGATGAAAACGGTAATGGAATTCAAAAATGCGTGGGATAAACAGAAAGGAATCCTGTTTAGAAGGAATGGTTCCGTGGAATCTTAGCGGAGATTGGGTGGCGACGCAGGTAATTGGAAATAAAACGGGAGCTGGGCAGACTTCTACAGTCTACGCCCTGATCGTGACTGAATAGATAGGGATTTGCTGAGTGTAAATTTTCAGGGGCTTTGATGTTAACTTGAGAACAGCGCTGCGTACGACTGGTAGCGCTATAGAAGTGATTTATAGTAGTAGTAGAACTTAGTACAAGAACAGTACTGGGCAGACTTCTATGGTCTGTGCCCTGAGAAAGGCAAGGACAAATCAAACTCAGGTATACATATAAAGTATCACATACCGTGTAAAATGAGTTTATCTTGTTGGGCAGACTGGATGGACTGTTCAGGTCTTTATCTGCCATCATTTACTACGTTATCCATAGCAGAGACATCTGTGCAATATCTCCCACAGCTAAAAACTAAAATCGAGAAGGGTTATTGGGTTATTTCAGACTTGCTGGACACCTACAAGCCAACAGACAAAGAACGTAGATTCCCGTATGCAGAAGTTGATAGCACACCAATTGGTTTCTTTTTGAAAGGTTTTTAGATAACTGAAATCTTGATAACCTTATTATCACAACCAAATGTGCAACGAGAAGGGAAGGCATTTCTTCACTACAGTTTCTTCTGAGATTAAGGTGTTTTAACTGTGCTTCACTGCCTCATCTTTGTAAATGCTATCAGAACGATTCCTGTAAAGTCGTCATTAGCCAGCCCAACATAGGCTGCTGCGCTCATTCCAAAGATTTTTTTTAATGGTAATCCCCATGCCAGGCTTTCAGCAGGTGAAGTACAGTTCTTGCCACCCTGTGGAATCTTCTAAGCTTGGGGATATTACTCCTGAAGAGTCAGGCACAGGTTGATGCTCCTGTTTTGTGGTTTAAAAAAGTGGTTTTGGGGGGGGGGGGGGGGGGGCTCCTTTCGTCCTATTCTTGCTTTCAAGAGAGTGAACAGCTTTCTGCGTGTCAAACATTTCCGAATGGAAACCTTGCAACCTGTTATGGTGGTACTCCATCCAGGGTAATTTCTTACATTCTTAGATCTCAAGGAAGTGTATTTTCATCTTCTGCTCTGGCTGCTGTATCAACACTCCTTGAGGTTGCCATCAAGGTTGCCAGGTTGAAAAAAATTTCCCTGCCCAAAATGAGCCCAAAACCCGCACAAAGGTCAACCCCACCCCCGAGTAGCCGCCGACGTCACTAACCCTGCCCCTGACGTAGCCGCTGTCTTCACTAACCCCGCCCCTGACGTTAACCCAGCCTCTGCGGGGCTTCTATTGGACTAAATTGGACCAATAGAAGCCCCAGAAAACCACCCAATCCGCAACGCGGCTTTTTAAAAGCTGCCCAATTTCCCGCAGCCGGCAAAAATTTCCCGCAACGGGTCGCGGAAATCCGCCCAATTGGGGAAACCCGCAGACCTGGCAACGTTGGTTGCCATCCTGGGGCAACCTTTTGAATTCAGGGCAATGCCCTTTGATCTATGAGCCCCAGAACGTACTCCCAAGTTATGGTAGTGGTGGCAGCCTTTCTCCGGAAGGAAGGAATTTGTGTCCATCCTTATTTGGATGACTGACTCTTCAGGGTTTCTTCTTCGCCAGACGGCCTTCCTTGCAAGAATTGATCCTTTGTGTGATCAGTCGTCTCCAATGCATGGGCTGGGTCACCATGGCTTCAGCCCTCTTGGACGCAGGCCAGGGGGCTTGAACTTTGGGATCCGATTTGGTCTCTGCGGTGTCCTCGGATCGGGGATTATGTCCAAGTCCTTAGCTCCATGGCATTGATTCCATAGGACAGAACTCGCATAAGGGACCTCTTTAGCAGTTAATCTTGTCTTATTGATCCCCAACTTCTCAGGGCTATGAGCTACATTTTCCATGGTCTCCACAGGTGAACCGCAGCATGCACTGGTGACTTCAGGACCACAGTCTTCTCCAAGGTTTATCACGGACGATTCATCCTTGGATAGTGGTGATGTCTACCTTGCTCCAAGCATGTAAGTGTTCTGCTTCTTTGGCGTATGCTCAGTCTTGGAGGTTGTTTGACTCCTGATGTGCGGAAAGGGTGACCTCATCATTTTTGGCCATGCTGCCACAGGTTCTAGCCTTTTTGCAGGAGAGCCTTTAGAAGGGCTTAGCTTTGAACTCCTTCAAGGTGCAAGTTGCAGCGCTCTCTTGCTTTAGAAGTCTGTGGCTACATTTTTCCCTGGCAGCCCATCCTGAGCTTGTGAGGTTTCTTAGGGGAGTTATCCACCTCAAACCTCCCGTGCATCCGCCCTGTTCAGCCTGGAATCTCATTTTGATGTTATGGGCTCTGCAAGGTCGCTCTTTGAGCCCTTGAAGTCTGTTTTTTCTCTGACTGATCTCATCTTGAAAACAGTGTTTCTGGTGGCTGTTACCTCGGCTAGGAACATAGCTGCAAGCCCGCTCTTGTCCTTCACTGAGGCTGGGGGTTTCTCTTGGGACTGTTCCGTCCTTTTCACTTAAGATTGTTTTGACTTTTCACATTAATCAGTCGTTTCTGCCTTCCTTTCGAAAGGCAGACTGGGATGGAACACTGTTCACTGTGATGTTCTCTGGTCCTTGCTATAGTATTTACAGATCACTAATGATTTCCGCTATTCGGACCACATTTTTGTTCTTTGGTGGCCCAAATAAGGGTCAAGTAGCTTCTAAAGTTATATTGCTCAGTGGATTAATGATCTGATTTCCTCTGTTTATCTTCTTTCGGTTCAGTCTTCTCGTGTGTCCCTGTGAGCTCATTCTACAAGAGGACTCTCCGCTTTGTGGGCGGAATCATGGGTTTTTTTCCCTTCTGGAACTATGCAGGTAAGCGTCCTGGGCATCTTTGCACTCCTCTGCACATTGCCGGGATGCTTCCTTTGGTTTTCTGTTCTTTTGGCCTCTCTCTCTATCTCTCTTCTGCGTGCCCTACTTTACTGCTTTGTTACATCCTATCAGTTTCTGGATTCATATGCTGTGATGACAAGGATGGAAAAATTATGTCTTACGTGATAAATTTTCTTTCCTTTAGTCACAGCATATGAATCCAGAATCCCGCCCTGCTTGTATTTGTGGTTCTTTTCTCTATTCAGGATACCACTTTCAAGTTCCAGTTGTTTCTATTATGATCAACTTGAGTGTTGATATCTGTGGCACAGAATAAATGTTATTCTACTTGTATGGCTGTTTTGTCTTCTACTTTGTTATGAGATATAATGACTAACCAGAAGCCTCACCGTCCTATAAGACAGTTCAGTTTTGCTCTCTACGTTCACCTGCTGGTAGATGGTTATAACCTCATCAGTTTCTGGATTCAGATGCTGTGACTAAAGGAAAGAAAAATATCAGGTAAGACATAATTTTTCTGTTTTCCATGTACTTTAAACTGGAATGGTGACTCCTAGCTGGTGCTGTTTTTTTTGTTTGACTCCTAGCTAATGCCATCCACAGTGACAGATCAAGGGCGTTCCTACAATTTATGCGTGCTGTTAATAAATAAGGGGGATCTGCGCCTAATTCACACGCGAGAATTTACTCCAGGGCCTAGAGTATTCTATAAATATTACCTAACATTCGGTGTCATTTATAGAATAATGCTTACCGTGTTTTTTTTTCCCAGCATTATTTATAGAATTTGCTGCATTGTCTTAATGAAATTACTTTGATATCTTTCTTTAAGCCTGAGCTTTGACATTACATTAGCAAAAATTACTAAAATCAGGTTTATAGTATATAAGCACATAAGTATTGCCATACTGGGAAAGACCAAAGGTCCATCAAGCCCAGCATCCTGTTTCCAACAGTGGCCGATCCAGGTCACAAATACCTGGCAAGATCCTAAAAAAGTACAAAATATTTTATACTGCTTATCCCAGAAATAGTGTATTTTCCCCAAGTCCATTTAATAATGGTCTATGGACTTTTCCTTTAGGAAGCAGTCCAAACCTTTTTAAAACTCCGCTAAGCTAACTGCCTCTAACATATTCTGACAACGAATTCCAGAGTTTAATTACTTGTTGAGTGAAGAAAAATGTTCTCCGATTCGTTTTAAATTTACTACATTGTAGTTTCATCGCATGCCCCCTAGTCCTAGTATTTTTGGAAAGCGTAAACAGACGCTTCACATCTACCTGTTCAACTTCACTCATTATTTTATAGACCTCTATCATATCTCCCCTCAGCCGCCTTTTCACCAAGCTGAAGAGCCCTAGCCGCTTTAGCCTTTCCTCATAGGGAAGTTGTCCCATCCCCGTTATCATTTTCGTCGCTCTTCTCTGCACCTTTTCTTATTCCGCTATATCTGTTTTGAGATGCGGCAACCAGAATTGAACACAATATTCCATATCATCATGCTGATCAATCCATAGACTGGTGGGTTGTGTCCATCTACCAGCAGGTGGAGATAGAGAGCAATCCTTTTGCCTCCCTATATGTGGTCATGTGCTGCCGGAAACTCCTCAGTATGTTCTCTATCTCAGCAGGTGGTGGTCACACACAGCAGCAGCTCTGGCTAGGCCTCCAAGCCTAATTTTTAGGTTTTGTTGAGTGCCTGGGGTTGAGGGCTCTTCTTGAGCAAGTGCAAACCTGGTGGCGCCAGGTCCCTCCTTTTCTCCCCCCTCCCGCTGGCTCCGTAAAAAAAAAAAAAAAAATTGAACGTCCTTAAGGGCGTTTATTTCGACGTTTATTTAAACGTATATTGCAGCTACTCACTGGGACACCAGGTCGTTACAGCTAGGAGCGAGAAGCAGGTAATTTTTACCTTTTTATAGCGGGCAGGGGGTTCCCCGATTGATCTCCACGTGGCCTATGGCGTCGGAGGGCGAGGGCGCAAAGAATCGCTGCCCGGACCGCGTGTGCGCTTCTAGCGGGGATGCGGGGGTTTTAATGTCTGATTCGCCCTTGTTGGGTGTCAGTTTGGAGGCCGGTCAGTGTCCCGGGTCTTCCTCCGGCGCGGCGGTTTTTCCCGCCATAAACGCCCATCCCCCGCTGCTCGCCTCCGCCATCTTGGCCGGCCACTCTGCTCGGACGGCTTCTTCTTGGGCCGCCCTTGAGCTGGGAGACGTTCATGCCATGGCCGCCCTTGATTTGGGCGACGGCAAAAAAGCGGCTAAAGTTAAGCGCCGTTCTTCCCGCGCGGCTTCTTTGCAGAGTGTCGCGCCGGACGCCATCTTGGATGCGCAGCATGGTTCTCCCCCGCTCTTGCGAGCGCCGGTTGAGGGTGCGTCTAGGGCTGTGGCCCAGGCTGCTGAATTGCACAGTTTGGGGGGCTTCTCCCCCGAGTTTATTTTGCTGCTGAATCAGGCCTTCCTTATGCAGAACGCTGCCCCTTCTCCCTTGTCAGATAAAGGGGTTGAGGCCCCCGGAAGTAAACGCCCTCGGGTGGATGCCCAGGCCTTAGAGGACGCTGTTTCCTCTGATGTAGATGAGGGCAGCGTATCTGAGTTCTCCCAACGGTCCTTTGGGGATTCCTTGGAGGAGACGGATTCCCGCTCGGATAGAGCGGATGACCCCTCTGCAGCACGGATCTTTCGCTCAGAGGATTTGCCCAACCTGTTAATGCAGGCCATGAGCATTTTGAAGATTTCCTCTCCGGAGGACGTCTCTCCCTCAGCCCCTGTTGGCTCCGCCATTATGCTGGGGACGAAGCGCCCGCCTAGAACCTTCCACGTGCATGATGCCATGCACACCTTAATTTCAGCTCAATGGGATGTCCCGGAAGCGAGCCTCAAAGTGGCTAGGGCTATGTCCCGCCTCTATCCTTTGCCTGAAAGTGAGCGTGAGGCCTTTGTTTGGCCTACCGTGGAGTCTTTAATCACTGCGGTGACTAAGAAAATGGCGTTGCCGGTGGAAGGTGGCACGGCACTAAAGGATGCCCAAGACAGAAGATTGGAAGCGGCTTTAAGGTCGTCCTTCGAGGCGGCTGCCTTAAGTTTGCAGGCCTCAGTCTGTGGCTCCTATGTGGCCAGGGCGTGCCTGACGTTGGTGCAGCGGGCTTCCCCCTCGGATCCTTCCTTGAGGGCTGACTGGCCGGCCCTGGAATTGGGCTTGGCTTATTTGGCAGACTTACTGTATGATGTCTTGAGAGCCTCGGCTAAAGGCATGGCTCAGACAGTCTCTGCGCGGCGCTGGCTTTGGCTGAAACATTGGTCTGCGGACCACGCCTCTAAGTCCCGCCTGGCTAAGTTGCCTTTTAAAGGCAAGCTGCTCTTTGGGGTCGAGCTGGACAAAATTGTGACCGATCTCGGCACGTCTAAGGGCAAGAGGTTACCAGAGGTCAGGGCTCGGGCCAGTGCTCGCCCTGGTATCTCCAGAGGACGGTTTCAGGAAGCCCGTCGGTACCGCCCGGGCAAGTCGGGCTCCTCTGCCCCCTCTTCCTTCAAAAGGAACTTCTCCCCCAAGCAGCATTCCTTTTGCAGAGACCGCCGTCCCGGAGGTGCTCCCTCCGGTCCTCCCCCAGGGTCTCGTACCCAATGACGGGGTCCTGGTCCATGGCCCAGTGCAGATTGGAGGACGCCTGTCCTCGTTTCTGGGCGAGTGGACCAGAGTAACTTCAGACGCTTGGGTGCTGGAAGTCATCAGAGACGGCTACAAGTTAGAGTTCTGCCGACCCTTAAGAGACGGGTTTGTACTCTCTCCCTGCAAGTCTCCGGTCAAAGCTGTGGCAGTGCAGCAGACCTTGGACAACCTGATACGCCTGGGTGCGGTCGTTCCGGTGCCAGAAAATCAGCTTGGCGAGGGACGTTACTCCATTTACTTTGTGGTACCAAAGAAAGGAGGTTCTGTCCGGCCTATCCTCGACATCAAAGGGGTCAATCGGGCCTTGAAAGTGCGGCACTTTCGCATGGAGACTCTCCGCTCTGTTATAGCGGCAGTGAAGGCAGGAGAGTTCTTGGCTTCCTTGGACATCAAGGAAGCGTACCTGCATATTCCCATCTGGCCTCCTCATCAACGCTTTCTGCGTTTCGCAGTCCTGGGACGACACTTCCAGTTCAGAGCCCTCCCTTTCGGGTTGGCTACTGCTCCGCGGACCTTCTCCAAAGTAATGGTGGTCATCGCGGCCTTCCTGCGAAAGGAAGGAGTACAAGTCCATCCTTATCTGGACGACTGGTTGATCCGAGCCCCCTCTTATGCAGAGTGCAGCAAAGCTGTGGACCGGGTAGTTGCTCTTTTGAGCTCCCTGGGGTGGATCATCAACTGGGAGAAGAGCCAGCTGCGCCCGACTCAGTCCCTGGAATATCTGGGAGTTCGATTCGACACCCAAGTGGGCAGAGTGTTCCTGCCAGACAATCGGATTGTCAAACTTCAGGCTCAGGTGGACCAGTTCCTAGTAGCCTCTCCTCTTCGGGCTTGGGACTATGTGCAGCTGTTGGGCTCTATGACGGCCACGATGGAAGTAGTGCCCTGTGCCAGGGCTCATATGAGACCACTACAACACTCTCTGCTGCAGCGCTGGACTCCGATGTCGGAGGATTATGCTGTGTGCCTTCCCTTGGACCCAGCAGTGCGCAAGGCGCTGAGCTGGTGGATGCAGACAGACAAGTTGTCTGCGGGAATGCCTCTGGTGACCCCGGAGTGGATTGTCGTCACGACGGACGCCTCTTTGTCGGGCTGGGGAGCCCACTGCTTGGGAAGGACAGCGCAGGAGCTCTGGTCTGCAGAGGCAAAGTGGTCTATCCAACCTCCTGGAACTCAGAGCCATTCGGTTGGCGCTTTTGGAGTTCATCCCGGTACTGGCGTTGAAGCCAGTAAGGGTCCTGTCGGACAATGCTACGGCTGTGGCCTATGTCAACCGCCAGGGAGGTACCAAGAGCGCCCCTCTAGCCAAGGAGGCCATGAATCTATGCCAGTGTGCGGAAGCGAACCTGGAACAGCTGTCAGCGGCCCACATTGCCGGAGTCATGAATGTCAAGGCGGACTTTCTCAGTCGCCATACCTTGGAGCCCGGAGAGTGGCAGCTATCTGCTCAGGCGTTCTTGGACATCACGAAGCGCTGGGGCCAGCCGAGCCTAGATCTGATGGCGTCATCGGCCAATTGCCAAGTGCCGCGCTTTTTCAGCAGAGCACGGGACCCTTGATCCCTGGGAGTAGATGCTCTTCTCCAACAGTGGCCGACACAAGAGCTTCTCTATGTGTTCCCGCCCTGGCCCATGTTGGGCAGGGTGCTAGACTGGGTGGCAAAGCATCCGGGCCGGATAATCCTGGTGGGTCCGGACTGGCCCAGACGTCCCTGGTATGCGGACTTGATCAGGCTCTCAGTCGACGATCCTCTGCGGCTGCCAGTGGAGCAGGGCCTGTTACATCAGGGTCCCGTGGTGATGGAGGATCCCTCCCCCTTTGGTCTTACGGCCTGGCTATGGAGCGGCAGCGTCTGAGAAAGAAGGGCTTCTCAGACAAGGTCATCGCCACTATGCTGAGAGCAAGGAAGCGCTCTACTTCTACTGCTTACGCCAGGGTTTGGCGTATCTTTGCAGCGTGGTGTGAAGCAGGCTCACTTTCTCCCTTCACTGCTCCAATTTCTTCAGTGTTGGCGTTCCTGCAAGAAGGTCTGGAGAAAGGCCTGTCGCTCAGTTCCCTTAAAGTCCAGGTAGCGGCTCTGGCTTGCTTCAGGGGCCGCCTGAAGGGTGCTTCCCTGGCTTCGCAGCCAGATGTGGTGCGCTTTCTCAAGGGAGTTAATCACCTGCGCCCTCCTCTGCACTCAGTGGTGCCTGCGTGGAATCTCAACCTGGTGCTAAGAGCCTTGCAGAAGCCGCCGTTTGAACCCTTGTCGAGGGCATCTCTGAAAGACCTGACGTTGAAAGCAGTCTTTTTGGTGGCTATCACTTCAGCCAGAAGAGTTTCCGAGCTCCAGGCACTCTCATGTAGAGAGCCTTTTCTGCAGTTCACTGAGGCAGGAGTGACTATTCGCACAGTGCCTTCCTTCCTGCCCAAGATTGTTTCTCGCTTCCATGTGAATCAGCAGCTCTGTCTCCCTTCCTTTCGTAGGGAGTACTACCCAGAGGAATACTCTGCTCTCAAATATCTGGATGTGAGACGTGTCATCATCAGATACTTGGAAGTGACCAATGATTTCCGGAAATCGGATCATCTGTTTGTCCTGTTTGCAGGTCCTCGTAAGGGTCTGCAGGCTGCTAAGCCTACAGTGGCAAGATGGGTCAAGGAAGCCATTGCAGCGGCTTATGTGGCCGCGGGGAAGGTGCCGCCTATCCCCCCCCCCCCCCCCGTTTCTAGTTTAAAAGCTGCTCTATCTCCTTTTTGGCGAGACATTTTAAGCACTTGCTCTTTGAGCTTGTAGCTAGTGAAGCAGGCAATGATGTCCTTCGGCACATTATTCCTCACTGGTCCCAACGCCCTGTGCGCGCGCTCAATCTGTACGGCGTCTTCCTTAATCTGCGTTCCACCCGCGCCAAGTAACTCCCCCACTATCTTTTGGATCACTTCTTCGCAATTATGGTATGTAGGAATCTCTGGGAGGCCCAGGAATCTCAAATTGCTCCGGCGGCCCCTATTTTCAAAATCTTCCAATTTTTCTAGTTGCTGTTGTTGAGCAGCACGCAGTTATATCATTTGCTGGTCTACCAACCCCAGGGCCTCACTGTGACTCTCCAGCTGGGTGTCCATCTCGTCAAGTCTCTTGCCCAACTCACGTATCTCGGCCCTGAGGTCTGACCCCAGCGTTCCCACTTCAGAGCGCAGCAACTGCAGGTTGCTGCTGATTTCCTGGAGCCAATTCTTCAACTCTGTGCGGATCGCTGATCCGAGCGCCGCTGCCTCTGTTTGGTCTGGAGCTGGACTCTGCGCGCAGTGCTCTATCAAGCCTGGCGGCATCGGCGGTTTCCCAAGCTCCGCCGTTTTGTTTTTCCGCGGCTCCGTTCGGGGCTTATAGGCAAAACACGCTAAGGTCCGCCTTAGCGGACTGCTGACTCATCGACCAAGGGAGCTGCAATGGCTGAAGATGTAACCGGATGAAATCACCGCCACTCACTCGATTTTGGTTCAGTGAAAAGACCGCTTTTTGTTAGGGGTAAGCGGGAGCTGTGCTCTCAAGCGTCCATTCTTTGTGGTGACGTCACTTCCTCTCGCTCTATCCTTTTTAAATGCCAGCAGCCTGGTCCCACCTTGGTTGAGGTGGAGCCCATCCTTTTGGAATAGGCTCCCCCTTCCCCAGAATGTTTGCTAGTTCCTAACAAATCTAATAACCTCCTCCCTGCACCATCGTCTCATCCACACATTGAGACTCCGGAGCTCTGCCTGTCTCTTGGGCCCTGCGCGTGGAACGGGTAGCTTTTCAGAAAATGCTACCCTAGAGGATCTGGATTTGAGCTTTCTACCTAAGAGCCTAAATTTGGCTTCCAGAACCTCTCTCCCACATTTTCCTATGTCATTGGTACCCACATGTACCAAGACAGCCGGCTCCTCCCCAGCACTATCTAAAATCATATCTAGGTGACTGGTGAGGTCCGCCACCTTTGCACCAGGCAGGCAAGTCACCAGGTGATCCTCACATCCACCAGCCACCCAGCTATCTATATGCCTAATGATCGAATCACTAACTACAACAGCTGTCCTAACCTTTCCCTCCTGGTCAGCACTTGGAGACATATCCTCGGTACGAGAGGATAGTGCATCCCCTGGTGGGCAGGTCCTGGCTACAGGAGTACTTCCTACTTCACCAGGGTGATGCTCTCTTTCTAGGAGACCTCCCTCATCCAAGGTAGCACAGGGGCTACCAGACTGGAGGCGGGACTTCTCTACAACATCCCTGTAGGTCTCCTCTATGTACCTCTCTGTCTCCCTCAACGCCACCAAGTCTGCTACTCTAGCCTCAAGAGAACAGACACGTTCTCTGAGAGCTAGGAGCTCTTTGCATCGGGCACACACATATGACATCTCACCAACTGGGATGTAATCATACATGTGGCACTCAATGCAAAAGACTGGATAGCACCCCTTTCGCTACTGGACTGCTGACTCCATCTTAGTGTTTTTCAGTTTTTCAATGTTTTTAAAACTTGCTACAGTATTAAGGATATTAGCCTAATATAAAAGTATCTTTATATAGTATATTGTATGATTTATTTAGTGTTCCTTCTTAGATGGTAATGAAATGTATTTAAAACTCTGTAAGAGCACTCCTTGCTTGTTACCCTAATTACAATAATTGACTATAAATGTTGTCCTAGGGTTGGGTGTTGGGGAGGGTGTGTGGGAAGACTAAACTAGAATTTAGCAGGCACTGCAGGATCTATCTGTTAATGCTGTGGTACAAAGTTTTTAAAACTAAGTGGAAAAGACTATGGAGATCAGTTGATAAAATTTAGCTTTTTATATTTTTATTTTGCCTCTCACTAATCTACAATTCCTCCTTTAAACCCCAATCTTTAAGTTCCCAAAGCACAAAGCAAAATAGTGTTCACTTACCAGCGAAATGTTTGTTTACTTTAGGGTTCTAATATGAAGGCTTTCTTTTTCAGGAAAATGTTTATTGGAGGACTCAGCTGGGACACCACAAAGAAAGATTTAAAGGATTACTTCTCCAAATTTGGTGAAGTTGTGGACTGCACCCTGAAGTTGGATCCCATCACAGGCCGATCAAGGGGGTTTGGCTTTGTTCTGTTCAAAGAATCACAGGGTGTAGACAAGGTACTTTGCAGTTCATGGCTGGCTGTTTGAGCTATGTTGTTAAGTGGTTGACTGCATTCATGCCAGTTAATGTTTTGAGGATTGCTTCCTAGTTTGAGATCCAAGGGCGTGTGTTGTACATGAGGATAGGAGCATTTACCAGCTACAGTTTAGCATAATTGCTTTGAAGAGACCAATGCTAGGCTAGCATACCTCAGGGCCTTACATTGAACCTCAAGTGCTGTGCCAGACTCGAGCCATAGGAATCGAACGTTGAGTGTGTGAAATATAGTTTACAGTTTTGTATTATCTTAATGGTGCTTAATTGCTTTCAGGTCATGGAGCAAAAAGAGCACAAACTGAATGGCAAAGTGATTGATCCTAAGAGGGCCAAGGCTATGAAAACAAAGGAACCAATCAAAAAAATTTTTGTTGGAGGGTTGTCTCCAGATACACCTGAAGAGAAGATAAGAGAATATTTTGGAGCTTTTGGAGAGGTATGTAACAAGAAACAGAATCTGCTAACTTGTATTAAGTAACTTGACAGATCATTCCAAATCATTTTCCTGGAGCTGATTGTGATGATCAGCGCTCACAAGGTATTTTGTCAGGGATGGGAGGCAGTCTGATACAGAGACAACCAACAAGGAGGAACTGGCTCATTCGTATTCTGCAAGGAAGCCAGAAAGATTTGTGACTAGGTAATCTTGTAAAATATGTTTTTCTTCAAACCATTTTCCGGGAGAACAGAATGAGGTTGCAGACAAATGCTTAAATCCCATGAATTTTTCTTGAACCAGAAAAGGCATTTACAACAAGGGGAAACCCTGCTTTAAAAAAAAATTGTTTGGTACATGAGACTTTTTGCTCTTCTGCTTCAGGAGGCTAGTTCTTAGCTCAGCATCAGTTGCCCTCATTCACTAGGGGTTACCATTACTATATGTCTAGCCCTTCGTTCTGCTCCTGCACAAGATGATATCGAAAGTAACGCAGGATAGCCTTTTGACAAGGCCAGAACAGGGCTAGAAGTACAAATAAAGGTTCTTGGCTTTCAGCTGCCAGGCAAAACACCTGAATCCCCTTTGCTGATCACCTAATGTTATGGAAACACTTTCCTGTATCTAAATATCTTTCATGTTAGCTAACATGAGTGCTCGTTGGTAATATCCTTTCAGCTGTCTTGAAATAGAGTGCTTGATAGCATCAAGGAGGTCTAGCCTGATGGTTAGAGTAGTGGGCTGAAAACCTGACTGGTTGGGATGCCTCCAAGATCATGTTTGGGAACCACTGCTTTATGGAGACCTGAAACAGACAACTCCTGAATC
Organism: Microcaecilia unicolor; assembly: GCF_901765095.1. NCBI lineage: Eukaryota > Metazoa > Chordata > Amphibia > Gymnophiona > Siphonopidae > Microcaecilia > Microcaecilia unicolor. The sequence goes on from NC_044032.1 coordinate 390,521,642, forward strand.
AAAGCTATCCAGAAAGAGAGTGCGAATTTGGTGCCCCATTCGCAGTCTTAGTTTCCCATAATCCAGAGAGGCAACATAGTATTTCACTTGACAATATGGAAAACGATTTCCCCAAGTGATACTAGACACCGTTGTAGAGGCTCAAAAGAAAGCAATCGCCCTTCACCATCCAAAAGATGTTCCAACAAACTAATGCCCTTATGATCCCAAAGATTGAAAACAATATTATCCTGACCAGGTTCAAAATCTACATTGCCTCGAATAGGAGTATGATCTATGACAAAAGGATCCCTTCCCAGCTTTGTGATTAACATACTCCACGTTTTCTTTAAAGAATGAAGCAAAACACTGCGACAAAAGGAGAGGAGATTGAGCTGCTGACAATGCAACAAAAAATAAAAGTTATATAGAGTAAAAGGCCTGTTCCAACGCCAAAGGAGTATAAAGTGTGCGATGCAGTAACTAATCACCTAGGTGACGCAATAAACAAGCCCAATTATAGAGCTGCATATTAGGCGGACCCATGCCCCCTGAATCCAATCGCCAATGAGAAACTTAAGTTGCAACTTTAGGCTTCTTGCCTGCCCAGCAAAAATGAGAAACAATATGATAAAAAGATTTCAAGTCCTTTTGCAACAAATGCAAGGGAAGTGTCTGCAAAACATAAATCCATTTAGGGAAGATGACCATACGGACTAAACCAAATTTGTAGCTGTCTTGCAATTTCATGTCTGTTCCCAGCTTCAAGAAATGCAAGATTGCTATCTATATATATAAAAGGCAACCCCAACGTTCTGAAGCCTCCACGGAAGTTGAGGCGCCCGAGATATCCGGTGTGCCCTGGAGTGTCTGCACCGCCCTCGTGTCAAAACGTCATGACGCGTCAAAACGTCATGACGTCGAGGGCGGAGCTATTGACACTCGAGGGCCGAAACGGCCCACAGCGAACAAGGCAAGTAGCTTCGAGGGACGGAGGGAGGGGGCCCCTTGCTAGCACCCGTTTCATTCCGCTCAGAAACGGGCATTTTTTCCTAGTATTAAAATAAAAACTAGAACTATGGAGGGTTTGCACCTTGTCATGGCCTCTGTGTTATACACTGGCTATGGCCCCTTGCATCTTTTGAAAGGTGATGGTGGTAGTGGCTGTAGCTCTGCAAAAGGAAGGTATCTTGGTTCATCTGAATCTACGATTGGCTTATTCAGGCGAAGTCCTTCCAGGAGACCAAGGAAGCCACAGCCCAGGTGGTCTCCTTTTGTTGCAGCACTTGGGCTGGTTAGTCAACCTAGCCAAGTATCATCTTGAGTTTGTCACAGCACTTGGGCTTCAACCTATCCAAGTATCGTCTTGAGTCTTTCGCAGTGCTTGGAGTATTTGGGAGTTCAGTTTGGCAGTTCGGTGGGGCGGATGTTTTTTTCCCGATACCCAGATTCTGAAGTTACAGGCGCAGATTTAAGCATTATTCAGATGCCACTGTCCCCGGGCCAGGGATTTTCTTCAGGTTCTAGGGTTTATGGCTGAGCCCCTGAAGTGCTGCAGCCAGGGCCCATGTGCGGCCTCTGCAGCAAGCCCATCTTTCGAGGTGGTCACCGCTGTCTCAGTCCCTGGAGGTGCAAATTCTCCTGGGGGCTTGTCATGATACAGACTTTCTTAGTGGTTGCAACCTTGTCACCTCTCAGGGGGTAAGAGTTTGGATCTGCCTCCTTGGACGGTGGTACCGATAGATTTCAAGTCTCCAGGGCTGGGGAACCCGCTGTCTGGGCCATGTGGCACAGGGCCGCTGGTCACTCGAAGTGGCTCAGTGGTCAATCAACCATCTGGAGACAAGGGTGTTTCATTTTCTCTCCTTCCAGGATTTGCTGTGGGGCAAGGCTGTTTGGGTCCTATCAGACAGTGTCACAGCGGTGTCCTACATCAACTGACAAAGGGGGGACCAGGAGTCGACACTTACTGGACGAAAAGGCTCTACTTCTGGCCTGGGCAGAGAATCATTTGCAGGATCTATTTGCCACTCATCCGGTGGACTACAAATGTCCAGGTGGATTTTGTAAGCAGGCACTTGATAGATCCAGGTGAGTGGAGCCTGAAACGCAAGGCCTTCAACCTCATTGTGAGCAAGTGGAAGTGCCTGATTACTGATCTCATGGTGTCGCACTAAAATGCACAAGCTCCATGGTTCTTCAGTCACAGGAAGGATTTTCAGGTGGAGGCAATAGATGCTCTGACACAGCAGTGGCCTTCATCGGGTCTTCTGTACGTGTTCCCAACGTGGCCCCTTGAGGGGAGAGTCATCCAGAGAATCGAGCTTCACAGGGGTCTGGTGGTATTGGTGACACTAGATTGGCCTTGGAGACTGTGATATGGCAAGCTAGTGTGTCTGAAGATAGATGGTCTTTTGCCTGTGTCGGAGGGTCTATTGGTTCAGGAACCGGTAGTAATGACAGACCTGTCTCCGTTTTGTCTTAAGACAGTTTGGCTCTTGAGAGGGCGCACTTAGCTAAGAGGGGGTTTTCCATTAATAGTGATAAGGACCCTGTTGCACTTTAGGAAACATTTCTTTAGCTTACATCTGTGTGTGTGTGATGTATCTTTTTTGAAGGTTGGTGTTCAGACCGCGTGATTAGTCCTTTGCAGTCTGTGCCCAAGATTTGAGTTTCTTCAGAATGTTTTGGATAAAGGTCTGGCCCTGACTTCACTCAAGGCCCAGGTTGCACTCTGGTATGTTTCTGCAGTTTGGTTAAAGCAAGGCCTTGTCTTCCCATTGAGATATTCTCTGTTGCCTTAGCAGAATCTGTTTTGATCCGTCTCCCCGGGGCGGCATTCAGTTTCTGCTTGGGATTGTAATCTCGTTTTGACCGTCCTTGTGTCGGCTCCCTTTGATTCTCTGGCGCATTGTACCTTGGAGGATCTTCCTTGAAGGCAGTTTTCTTGGTGGCTATTTCTTTCATGCGTCATATTTTCAAATTTTAGGTGCTGTCTTGTAGGTTTTCTAAGGAAAATGTAGTCCTGGTTATTGTGTTCCATATTTCCTTCCCAAGGTTTTTGTTTCTTCCAAATCAGTCTGATTTTGGTGGTGCTGGGGGAGGCAAAGGACTCTGTAGAGTAACACCAGTTATTCTGTCTGGATACCAGTCGGGCATTGCTTATGTACGTACGTTGGATGCAAGAATTTCGGCATTCAGACAGGTTATTTGTTCTGTTTGGTGGTCATAGGAAAGGCGAAGTGATGTGGACTGAGAGCTGCCTGTGTCTCGAGATTTGTAAGGAGGTTGTCTGGTTGTCCCTTCATTTATTTTGTACATCGCTATCGAGTGGGTCTGCAGGTTCATCAGGAGGTGGCCTTTGGAGCAAGAGTTCTGGAACAGGGACTGTGGGGATCCCTCCCTTGATAGCCACTGCTTTGGGACTCCCCATCTGTGTCGATCTGGAGGGGTGCTGTGGAAGGGTAAATTAGGTCTTACCTACTAATTTGCTTTCCTGTATTCCCTTCAGAGTTGCTGGTGATGAGTGTTCTTGGGATGCTGTGAGGATTTGGGTGGGCGTAGTGTTTGCACCTGTTTTATGATACAAAACAAAGCCAAAAAAAAATCTTAAGAATGAGATGAATCTTTATGCTTCAAAGAGACAGGAGGTTAGCTTGTCTGTCTCATTATGGAATTCAGTCTCGGGTTGCACATGGGAGAGCTTGTTGTGCGAGCGGGGTGTAGTTGAGAAGCAGCATCGCATGGTTGTTTTTCAGTGCTAGGGCGTAGAGGCTGAGAGGAAACGTTAGCTTTGTGGGGTTTAGCTCCTTCTGCTTGGCTATTTGATTACTGGCTTCTTGAGACTGCACAGCATGATTACAGTGCAGCCAAAGTCACAAGTTCTCAGTCTGCACCTGCTGGTTGGAGTGCATAACTCATCTGTGCTGGTCTGGAGAGACTAAATGAAAGCAAGTTAGCAGGTAAGACCTAATTTATCTGTATGCCACAGGGAATTCACTCTCCTAATTCAGTAAATCTAAAGAACAGCTCTACTACTATTTCCTTCTCATTTTGTTCAACTGGATCGAAGATAGTTTCACTACATAGCCCTAAACTAGTCTTGGTAGAAAAAAATTTGTTCCCCTTTTCATATTCATATTGCTCACTTGGGAAATAATTTCCATTACAGTCACTACCTCTTAACTGCTTTGTTTTTGTCCAAGACGCACACACACATCCCTGAAATTATGTGGGTAATTTCTTCCACTCATAATCATTGGAGTTTCTTAACTTCTAGCAAGCATTGATTTTTGTTGATGTACGCTCATTCACTCTCTTTTCCACATGGGTAAGTTTCCTCAGACCAGGTACTTTCAACTTCCATAGAAAAAGGACAAGTACTACATCCACTGCATTTAAGGTAACCAGGGGGAGAGGAATAGCCTGGTATGTACTGCAACCATATTTCAATTTAGCAGTTCCCTGAAATGTAAATAGTGGGGAGAACATCGCCCTTTTCAGATGACCATTGGTCCATTGAACTGTGTGGAGGTGTTTTTTTTTTTTTTTCTTTTAACTCTCTGGTTTTGGTACTCAAAATATTTATGCATAGTCCATACCAGAGCATCTTAAGAGCTAATTTCAGTAACTTGTTAAAAGTAACTCAGGATACTTGGCTACTACTACTACTATTTAGCATTTCTATAGCGCTACAAAGCGTACGCAGCGCTGCACAAACATAGAAGAAAGACAGCCCCTGCTCAAAGAGCTTACAATCTAGTAGGCAAAAAATAAAGCAAACAAATCAATTAATGTGTAGAGGAAAGAGGAGAGGAGGGTAGGCGGAGGCGAGTGGATACAAGTGGTTACGAGTCAAAAGCAATGTTAAAGAGGTGGGCTTTCAATCTAGATTTAAAGATGGTCAAGGATGGGACAAGACGTAGGGGCTCAGGAAGTCTACTCCAGGCGTAGGGTGCAGCAAGACAGAAGGAGCGAAGTCTGGAGTTGGCAGTAGCAGAGAAGGGAACAGATAAGAAGTATTTATCCAGGGAACGGAGTGCACGGGAAGGGGTATAGGGAAGGACGAGTGTGGAGCAGCAAAGTGAGTACATTTATAGGTTAGTAGAGGAAGTTTGAACAGGATGCGAAAACTGATAGGGAGCCAGTGAAGCGACTTGAGGAGAGGGGTAGTATGAGTAAAGCGACCCTGGCAGAAGACGAGACGGGCAGCAGAATTTTGAACCGACTGGAGAGGGGAGAGGTGACTAAGTGGGAGGGCCAGCAAGAAGCAGATTGCAGTAGTCCAAACGAGAGGTGACAAGGGTGTGGATGAGGGTTTTGATAGAGTGCTCAGAAAGAAAGGGGCGGATTTTACGGATGTTGTAAAGAAAAAAACGACAGGTCTTGGCGATCTGCTGGATATGAGCAGAGAAGGAGAGAGAAGAGTCGAGGATAACCCCAAGGTTTCGAGCTGAGGAGACGGAGAATGAGAGAGCCATCAACAGAAATAGAAAACGTGGGGAGCGGGGAGGTGGGTTTGGGGGGGGGGGGGGGGGGGGGGGGAATGAGAAGCTCGGTTTTGGTCATATTTAATTTCAGGTGGCGTTGAGACATCCAGACAGCAATGTCAGACAGGCACGCTGAAACTTTGGTTTGGATGCAAGGTGAGATATCAGGGGTAGAAAGGTAGATTTGGGAGTCATCAGCATAGAGATGGTAGGAAAAGCCATGGGATGAGATTAATGAACCAAGGGAAGAAGTGTAGATAGAAAAGAGGAGGGGACCAAGAACAGAACCCTGAGGTACGCCGACAGGCAAAGGGATAGAAGTAGAAGAGGATCCACCAGAGTGAACACTAAAGGTGCGGACGGAGAGGTAGGAAGAGAACCAGGAAAGGACAGAGCCCTGCAAAAGTGAGGACAGGGTATCGAGAAGTATGCTGTGATCGACAGTGTCAAAAGCAGCGGAAAGATCAAGAAAGAATGAGGCTGGAATATTGACCTCTGGATTTAGCCAGTAATAGGTCATTGGAGACTTTAGTAAGCGCAGTTTCGGTTGAGTGGAGAGGGCGAAAACCAGATTGTAGTGGGTCAAGAATAGCATGTGAGGAGAGAAAATCAAGGCAGCGGCAGTGAACAGCACGCTCAAGTAATTTGGAGAGAAAAGGGAGGAGGAAGATGGGTCGGTAATTAGAGGGACAAGTAGGGTCGAGTGAAGGCTTCTTAAGGAGAGGTGTGACCACAGCATGTTTAAAGGCAGCAGGGACAGTCGCAGGTTGAGGTTGAGAATGTGACAGATAAAAGGAATAAGAGCAGGAAAGATGGCATTAAGAAGGTGGGTGGGAATGGGATCAGAGGAACAGGTGGTACATTTTGAGGAAGAAAGAAGTGTAGTATCTTTAGTAAGATTCTGGAAAGTGTGTTTAATTTTTTAGAATCCATACTTTCTGGGCTGATCCTGTCCCACACTGGAGTCTGGCTGTCATCAGTCCCCATTAAAAAGATAGTTGAACAAATACCCTAAAGCTCAGCCAAGGATTACAGAGCCAATGGGGAATCAAGATGCTGGATCATAGAATGCCCTTGAAGTTCACGCTCAAAATATTTTGATATAGGAGGTCAGAACCTGAGAGTTATAGCTTTGTAACTTTTTAAAGCTCAAATCTGAATGGTGTTATTTATAAAACATACCTTTTGGGGCACTTTATATTTCCCTTCCCAGGTGGAATCAATAGAGCTTCCAATGGACAACAAGACTAACAAGAGGCGAGGATTCTGCTTTATCACTTTCAAAGAAGAGGATCCAGTGAAAAAAATCATGGAAAAGAAGTATCACAACGTTGGACTTAGCAAAGTATGTTCTCATGAGGAGTAAGCAAGGAGATTATACTGTACTTCCAAATCTCACATTCCTGTAAAATAGGTTCCTATTCTAATATGGATGTAAGCAATCAAGTTAGAAACCTGGTTTGTATAATAATACCTAAAGAGAGAGGAAATATCCATTTTTATTTCTTAATTGGTTGTGTAAATTGACACAGGGGAGGTCACACCTCATGGCCTGATTCACTCTACTGTAGTAAGAAAGAGCAGGGTTTAAGGTCACAAGTCTTGGAAGCTCTCCCAGTAGCTCTGATGCAAGATTCAGACAGTAAACAAACTGTTACTGCAGGTCACTGAAGCAAGTAAATTGAAATAGTATCCCTAAGTTGGTAGGAGTTAAGTATAATGTTAGGACTCAACTGCGCCTGAACGAGTGATGGTGATACATTAAGAGAACTGACTGCCACTTACTTATGTGCTTGTCTGTGGTTTAGTTTTTGTACATCACCTTGGACTGGATTTTTGATTTGAGAGTGCAAGTGATAAAAAGGGTACTGGTGGTATTATTGCATTATTGCTCTGTGCAAGGGGGGTGGCTTCTCAGCATATTTTGAATTAGTACTGAATGTGACCCAACTGTGAGTCCATCATTAATTCTCTCCACATTCTGGGGATTTTCTTCCTCATCCTGAATTCTGGTTTTTCTTTGTTTAATGTGCTGCTGATACAGCTTCTCCATGTTTCAGTATGATGGTTTGATTCTTAAGTTGTTGGCTGCAGAAAATTAATATAACAAAAGAGAGGGAACAAAGTACAAACTAAAGTCCAAACAAAAAAACAGCACCACGGGCCTTTAAAATGGAACAAAGTTCTTTAATGAATGAGCCTTGACCCGACATGGGCCGTGTTTCGGTGACTAGCACCTGCGTCAGGGGTCACAGTGATGACGTGGAAAACTTGGGGAATAACTCGAATATTTTCATCTACAATATTCCTTACCCCACGTCTCACGTAGCAAAAGTTATAAAGCACCAAGGCACCTTCACTTTCTGTATCCAAATGGCTTTTCATCCATTTGGATACAGAAAGTGAAGGTGCCTTGGTGCTTTATAACTTTTGCTACGTGAGACGTGGGGTAAGGAATATTGTAGATGAAAATATTCGAGTTATTCCCCAAGTTTTCCACGTCATCACTGTGACCCCTGACGCAGGTGCTAGTCACCGAAACACGGCCCGTGTCGGGTCAAGGCTCATTCATTAAAGAACTTTGTTCCATTTTAAAGGCCCGTGGTGCTGTTTTTTTGTTTGCAGAAAATTAATAAACATCAGTGGGCTAAGGGACAGAACATATATTGGTGAAATTCAGTAAATGGCACCCAAAGTTAGGTACCTGGATGATCCATGTTTCCTTAGCCTCAGCAGCAGATGAATCCAGGAACCTAGTGGGTTATATCCGTCTGCCAGCAGGTGGAGATAGAGAAACTAAACTGAAGGGAGTCATACCAGACGGCCAGCCCCTATGCCGTTTAGTATATCTATTTCCAGCATGTGATGGATGGATGGATCTTTACCAGCTCCTGGATTCAGTGGGCCTTGTGAGTCTCCTGGACTTTTAGCCAGTTGTGTCGTCTCTTGACCTCCTTTAGGGGCATACTTGCATGGCCGGTCTCTGCCTCACCTGAGAAATCCCCTTTCCCCATTTTTTTTAGCTGCTCTGATAGCTTCCTTAAAAAAAAAAAAAAAAAAATCGGAGTTCACCCGGTACAGTGCTGTTTGTTAAAACAGCCTGGGCAGTATGGGGTTCCCTTTCTGAAGGAGTTTTCTGGACTGGAGAGTCAGTAAGCTGGTTGCACGGAGAATCTGTGGCTGAGTGGCACTTCGGGTGAGTGCACTTTGATTCCTGTCTCCCATTTCCCTTCAGTTTGCATTCCCGACGGTAATGACGGCAGAAATGGTCAAAAGGTGTTCCTGCTGTGGGAAGCATAGGACTGCAGTGGGAATCTGTAACGCAGGGTATACCAAGGTGTTAGTGGGAGATTCTGGATCTCTTTCCCCTGACATGGCAGTTTCCTGATCAGGGATTGCCGATGCGGGCGCCATCTTGGATTTTCCTGTGGTAGCAACTTCAGCCTCGCAGCTCATGCTGTCTCAGCCCAAATTGCTGTAGAATCAGCAGGAAAGTAGGGTGACAGTGCAATTGGGGGGGAGGGGGGGTCTGGTTTGGCGTTTGGGTTAGTCGTGATGGTTTTGGCAGAATCGGTGAGGCTTTCTCCCCCGAGTTCATACTGCTCCTTCATCGGGCTTGTCTGATGACGTGGACCCCCCCCCCTCCCCCCCCGTTGAGGACCTCTGGCACGGAGGATTTGGAGGAGGGTGAGATCATTTCGAAGGAGCCGGATGATCCCACAGCACTGTGGATTTTTCATAGAGAAGAGTTGACGTCCCTCATCTCTAGTGGAGGTGCTGCATATAGAAGATCCTGAGGTGCAAGCTGCTATGGCAGTAAATGTGAGGATGGCTAGCACTAGAAACCCGACCAGGGTTTTCCCTGTGCATGAGGCCATCCAGGAGATCATCACAGCACAGTGAACGGATCCAGATGCGCCTCTGAAGCTGGCCAAAGCCATGTCTTGTACTCAGTGCAGGGTAGCCAAGCAGAAAGGTTTGCCATACTTAGATGACAACGGACACCAAGAAGTGTGTGTGTGTGTGTGGGGGGGGGGGGGGGGAGGTTGCATTGAAGGACATGCAGGATCGACATCTGGAGTCTACTTTAAAGCGCTCCTTTGAGGTGTCCGCTCAGACCCTCCAAGCGTCCATTTGTAGTTCGTATGCAGACCGGGCTTCCCTTGGTTGGCTTCAACAAGCTGTGGAACAGGATCAGGAGGCTGCTCCCTCTGTGATGGCGACCTTTCCTAAGATGGAAGCAGGTCTGGCTTACCTTATACGATCTTGTGCGAGCTTTGGTGAAACAGATGACCTTGGTAGTAACTTCGCACAGGTTACTCTGGCTATGACACTGGGCCACGGATATGGTATATCAGCAGCATCTTACCAATTTGCCTTTTAGGGGCAAACTTTTGTTTGTTGAGGACTTAGAGAAGATTGTGATGGATTTGGGGGATTCCAAATCCCAGCGACTCCCGGAAGACAAGCCTAGGGCATCGTCTAGGTCTGGATCCTCAAGGCCCTGGTTTTGGGAGGATCAACGCTATCGCCTGGGTCGGACATCTTCCAGCATTCCTGGTTCCAACAGTGATCTTCCTTTCGTGGGGACAAAAGAGGAGCAGCCGGTCGTCCCTCGCAATGATGGGGCACCGGTCCACTCTTTGGTGTTGGAAATAGTGGTCGGCTGGCACTCAGCACCTCAGATCAATGGGTTCTCAAGGTTATCAAAGAAGGTTACAAGCTAGAATTTGGTTCTCCCGTTGGAGATTCTTTCTTGGAGTCCCGATTCGCAACAGCTGCCAAATGGGAGGCAGTTCTAGCAACATTGCAGGAACTGGTGGCCATTGGGGTCGTTGTTCCAGTTCTGCTGCTCGAAAGGTGTACTGGTCGGTATTCAATCTTTTTTTGTGGTGCCAAAAAGGGGGCTCCTTCAGACCTGTGCTCAACCTCAGGAAGATGAATCTATTCCTCGGGGTTTGCCATTTCTGCATGGAGACTCTACGAGCGGTGATAGCGGCAGGACAGCCTTGGATCTCCAAGAGGCTTATTTACATATTCCAATGGCCACTGCATCAGCAATTTCTGCAGTTCACTGTGCTGGGAAAGCATTTTCAGTTCCGGGCATTACCCTTTGGGCTGGCCACGGCCCCGTGCACCTTTTCCAAGGTTGTGGTGGTGGCGGCAGGATCTCTGTGAAAAGAGGGAATTCAAGTTCATCCCTATCTAGAAGACTTGGCTAACAGGAGAGTCAGCAGGCTACTTAGCGAGTGGTGGTGGCTGTGCTTCAGTCCCTTGGATGGGTGATCAACTGCTGCAAGAGTCACCTGATCCCATCCCAGATATTGGAGTACTTAGGCATCTGTTTGATATGGCAGAGGGCCTAGTTTTCCTGCCCGATGGCAGGAGACTCAAGGTGGTGATGCAGTGTGTAGCCTCTTGGTGGTTGCCGAGTCCTCGAGTCTGGAACTATGTTCAAGTTTTGGGGTTGATGACGGCCACGCTCAAAGTAGTGCCATGGGCCAGGGCACACATGTGACCGTTACAGCATGCTCTCCTAAGCCAATGGTCTCCGATTTCGCAAGATTACTTTTGGTGAATTCTGTGGTTGCCACAGGCGTGAGGCAGCACGGCCTGGTGGCTTCACCTCTCTCACTTACGTCTGGGGATACCCTTGGCATCGCTTCAGTGGGTGGTGACGGTGACTGATGCCATCCTTACAGGCTGGGGGGGGGGGGGCTCATTTTCTCCGTCTCTATGCGCAGGGGTGCTTGTTGACGGAAGAAGCAGCTTGTCCCATCAGTCGGTTAGAGTTGAGAGCAGTGATGAATGCCCTTCTGGCTTTTCAGTGGGTACTGCAGGGCACTGCAGAACGCATGCTATTGGACAACACGACGGCAGTGGCGTACATCAGTTGACAAGGCGGAACGTAAGAGTTGGGCTCTAGACTCCGAAGCATGCAGAATACTGAAACGGGTGGAGGAGCACATTCAGTATCTATCAGCTGCTCACATTGCGGGTCAAAGCAATGTTCAGGTGGACTTTCTCAGTCGTCATCTGCTGGACGCGGCGGAATGGGAGTTGTTGGACCAATTGTTTCGACAGATTTGTTGGTGGGGTACTCTGGCGGTTGACCTCATGGCATCGCAGTAGAATGCCAGGGTGGCTTGGTTCTTCAGCAGGCAAAAGGAGGTCGGCTCTGCAGGACTCGACACGCTTCTTCAGTCGTAGTCGCAGATGAGTCTGCTGTACATTTTCCCTTCGTGGCCACTCATCAGCCGGGTTCTACACAGGATCATCACACACCGGGAGTTAGTGATTCTGGTGGCTCCGGATTGGCCCTGGAGTCCGTTGTATGGGGGTTTAGTTCGACTCTTGGTGGAGACTCCACTCCTTTTCGACGTCTCCTGTTTCTGTATCTTCTCCATCAGTCCAGTCCGGATGGAACAGTTCTCCCGCTTTGGTCTTATGGCCTGAGAGGTCTAAATTGAGAGAGGCTATTCTGATGCGGTGATCGCCACTTTACTGCGGGCTCGTAAACTGTCCATGATGACGGCGTGTGCATGGGTGTGGTGCACCTTTGTGACTTGGTGTGCTCTTTGGGGATGGTCGCCCTTGAGGGTTTCGGTTTCCCAGATGTTGGATTATCTACAGGAGGGGCTGCAGAAGGGTTTGACTTATAGTTCCCTCAGAGTTCAGGTGACGGCACTTGCCTGCTACTGAGGACATCTGTTGGGTTCCTCCTTAGCAGCTCATCCAAATGTAATGCGATTTTTACGAGGTACTCTTCACCTTTGGCCTCCCTGTCGTAGACTGTGTCCAGGCTCGAACTTGAATTTAGTACTCCGGGCTTTGATGCGTCTCTCCTTGAGCCCTTACGCAGGGCATCGGATAAGGATTTGATCTTTGAAGCGGTGTTTTTAGTGGCCATGGCGTCAGCTCAAAGTCTCTCGAAGATCCAGGCGTTATTGGGTCGAGACCCCTTTCTTCAGTTTTCGGAAGGTGGCGTAACCTTGCGGACAGTGCCGTCCTTTCTACCTAAAGTGGTGTTGGCATTCCATCTTAATCAGGCTCTCTACCTCCCTTCTTTTCGACAGGAAGGACTACCCAACGCAGTTTGCATCTCTGCGGTTTCTGGATGTTCGAAGGGTCCTTCAGTATTTGCAGATGCCCAATCGGACTATCTCTTTGTTCTTCTGATCGGGTTCCTGTCGGGGTGTCAAAGCCGACAGTTGTGCGCTGGCTTAAGGTAGCCATTGCGTCAGTTTATATCTTGGCCAGTCGTACTCCGCCGGGAGACTTCATGTCCATTGTACTATATCTCAAGCGACTTCTTGGGAGGAAGTGGGTGGTCTGACTTTGGATGAGATTTGTCAAGCAGCTACTTGAGCGTCTCTGCATACCTTTTCTAAGCACTACAGGGTAGAATGAGCCGCACGGGCGGACGTTTGTTTTGGTGTGACTGTTTTGGCGCATGGAGTAGTGGCTTCCCACCCTATTTGCTTTGGTAAACCCCACTAGCTCCTGGATTCATCTGCTGCTGAGGCTAAGGAAGGAAAAGTGTCTTACCTGATAATTTCTTTTCCCTTTAGTCACAGCAGATGAATCCCTGCCCTGGTTTTCAGCTGTGGCAAACACAACTTATGGTTTCTGGTCTTTTGATGTACAGTCTGTTTTCAAATGTGGAGTTCCTGTACATTAAGGGGGAAAAAAAGGCCAAGACAAACGGAGCATGTGTCTCAACGTTCTGAGACAAATAGTTCCGGGTTACTGCTACTGTGGTTGCGGTGCTTACTATTCGAACTGTGCTGTTTGTGAGGAACTTTTCAGTTCTGGATTCCATTCCTACTGCTTTGTGATGTGACATATACTAAATGACACAGGGGCTGGACGTCTGTTATGACTCCCTTCAGTTTAGTTTCTCTATCTCCACCTGCTGTAGACTGATGTAACCCACTAGTTCCTGGATTCATCTGCTGCGACTAAAGGAAAGAAAGTTATCAGGTAAGACATAATTTGTCTTTATGTATTCTGTAAAGGGTGTTCTGCATGGAACGACCTTTAAATACCAGCTTAATGTGCATTTTGTGCCTAACTTTGGGTGTGACCATGTAGACCTGCCAAACGCTAGTGTAAATGCAGGTATTCTATAACCGCACTTAATTTCTGGGAACGCTCCTGAGCTGCCCATGTCCCTCTCATAGCCACACCCCTTTTGGAGTTACGTGCTGTGAAATCTGGGCATGCATATTATAGAATAAAAGTTGCGTACAGATCTGTCCTGTGCCATAATTACTGCTAATCAAGTGCTTATTAACACCAATTAGGTGATATTAGCTAATTACCCGCAAATCAACTTTGGACGAGCTATACAAAATCTGGCGGAATCTGGCAGATTGTGTGATCAGGTGTTTGCACTGAGATGGGATGTAGCCTCCAGCTCTGTGATGAGGGAGCGTGATGCAGGTACTGTAGCATGCACATATACAGCAAAAGCTTTAAGTGTTTGGATACAAACAGACTTATTCTTAGAGCATGGAGTAGCCTAATGGGTTAGTTCAGTGGGCTAAGAACCAGGGGAACTGGGTTCAGTTCCCACTGCAGCTCCCTGTGACCCTGGGCAAGTTATCTAACTCTCCACTGCCCCAGGTACCAAAAAAAAACTTAGTAACAGGCACAGGGAAAGTACCTGAATATAATATGTAAATGGCTTTGGTTGGTCCACAGAAAGGCAGTAAGTATATCAAATGAATCAAGGTGCAAACAGATGTTCCCTCTGTGCTACTTAAATTGTTGAAAAGTTAAAACTGGTATTGTGAACTTTACCACATTTATTATTTGCCTGCTACTGGTTATTTTGACCAATCCATCTTTCAGCTTGCTAGTGTACATAATTTAAATTACATTGTGTAGTCTTGTACAGCTCTGCTTTTTGAAAACTTTCTGCTGAAAGCCCAGGCACGAAACAGAACTGTCAGCTGTCTGGTATTTCTTGCCTTTTGGCCATGGTAGGGTAGAATGTAATACAGATATAAAATGGACTTAAAGATGGAATTCTGTAGAGAGCATGATTTAATTGTTAATCCTTTTTATTTATCTAATTTTGCAGTGTGAAATAAAAGTGGCAATGTCAAAGGAACAGTATCAACAACAGCAATGGGGAACTAGAGGAGGAGGAGGAGGAGGAGGTGGTGGTGGTGGTGGTGGTGGTGGGGGGTTTACATCAAGAACTCGAAGAGGTGGTAAGACTTTTTTTTTTAATAAAGCTATAATAAAGCTCTGTATAGGTTTTTTTTTTTTAACTGATATATAGGTAGTGTGCTAAATATAGCCATTTTGTTCTGAAATAGGCCCTACTCAGAATTGGAGCCAGGGATACAACAACTACTGGAATCAAGGCTATGGCAATTACGGATATGGCAGCCAAGGTTATGGGGGCTATGGTGGCTATGATTACACTGGCTATAATAGCTACTATGGATATGGTGACTATAGCAGTGAGTATATTGTGTTTTTTGTTTGTTTTTTGTATAGTCTCTGTTCCAAGTAAATGGCATGAACAGTGTTGAGGAAAATAATTGCATGATTGGCAAAAAAGATGAGTTTGAATAGATAGAATTAAAAAGTCAGTCAGCCAATCAAATGATTATATGCTTCTCAGAATACAGTTTTCAGTGATTCAGTTTTATCATAACCTCCTTAGCTCCGATGTTCACATTACAAAGCAGTTTAACCTTACAAAAGTAAATCCAAACATCAATATTAGATTATCCAGTGTAATATACAACCAGATAAGTCTTAAACTTCAGGACCACGACTACACTTGCTAGCCATACCCTGAAAGCAGAAGATTCTAGGTGAGGATTATCACACCTCTTGTCCTTTTGAGAATATTTAGGATGCATAACATAGTGATCCACTACTGTATTTGCAGTGCAGGTTTCTTGTGGACTCCTCTTTTTAGCATATCCTTGGTGCCAGATACTTTTGTGATCCCTTCTGTTGGAGGGAAGGGTTGAGGCTTTGGAAAGTAGGCATTCGTAGATAGATGAAACAGGATCCTGGATTGTGGGGTTTTTTTTTTTTTTGGTACAATAGCTGCCATTTATTTCTGTTTTATCCATTCATGCTGTTACCAAAACACTAAAACTGGTCATAGTGGTTTTACTATGAATGTCCAGCTAGTCAACAAAAAATGTGAGGAACTGTGCATGTTTATAACAATCATCAGTCAATACAGTCCTGCATTACTTTATGCAGAACCATTCGTATCTGTGTCAATTTTTTATTAATTTAAAAGGAGGGAAAAAAGCTTCGGCAGTCAAAGGCTAATGCTATAACTGTGGTTCATACATGTGACACTTCTTTCACCACGCCAAAAAGTTGCAGCACCTTGTGACTAAGGCCAATCAACAGCCAAAAACCTCCTAATTTTCAGTAGTTTTATTCTTGTCTTCAAAATACCACTTTCACTTTATAATCAGAAAATAATTAAATCCAAATTGCCTTCACAATTAACATGCAGTGGGAAAATAGAAGCACTTAGCTGAACTTAACTTTTGTAGAAATTCTTGTGCGTAGCAACAGTAAAATTTGAACCAAAGATTTTTTTCCCCTGACAAAGCCTGATGAACGGTGAAACAGGTCGCTGTCAGGATTTTCTACAAAAACTAAGTTGCGTTAAGTGCTTCTATTTGTCTACTGCATGATTGTGAAGGCAATTTGGATTTAATCATTTTCTGATTTACAAATGAAAGTGGTATTTTTAAGATATGAAGAATAAAACTATTGAAAATTAGGAGGTTTTTGGCTGATGATTGGTCTTAGTCACAAAGGGGCCCTTTTACAAAAGTGCGTTTTAGGCTCTGCGTGTGCTGCCAAAATGAGACTGCGACCCCCCCCCCCCCCCCCCCCAGCGGTAATTTCAGATTCCTAATCATCTTCTCCAGACCATGCCTGACGAGTGAGTAGGGTACTATGCACTCCTACCAGCAGAGGCAGACTGAGAATTATTGAGCAGTGCTCCTGTATAAGGGACTGTACAACCCTGACCTGCTCAGTATTTCTCAGTCTCCCAGAAGAGGTAGGTGTGATGTGCAACCCTTCTCCACATTGGTGGGTGTACCGGTCTTGGCCCCTTTCTTAGTGTTGGGTTTCTAGGGTACCCTTGGAGGTTTGGAGTTCTCATTTCTTTGAAAAAAATTTTAAAAAAACAAAACCTCTAAAAACACGTCTGTGTCTTAGGAGAGGAACAGCTGCTCTTGGTCTCGGGTTCTGGCCCCTGTACCTGTTGGGTGCACACTCCGGGGTCCCCCCCCCCACACACACACACCCCTCTGCCCTTAGGCAGCATGCCTAGGTCTTCTCCCCCTCCTCTCTGGGAGAAGTTCCTTAAGGTGGTGCTCTCAGAGCACCATCCAATTAAAAAACAAAGCGGGCTTACTTTACAAGCGCTAGTGGTTTCTGAGTGCCGAAGCTTTTTGGTTGCGGTAGGACGCTGTTGGCTGGTCTCCATGAGGGCGGCTCTCCCTCCTGGTTATGGCAGCGCACTCAGAAAAGGCGCGCTGTGTTGTTTTAATTAGTACTGGCCTGTGCCTGGTTTGTGAGGAGACGGTGTCCAAGCGCGAGGAGGAGTCTGATTCAGGTCTGCCGGCAGCGGTGGCAAACAATCATGGCCCGCCGGCAGAGGGTAGTTCTGCAGATCTGGTTGGTCCTTTCCGCAGCGCACTGGACCCGGTTTCAGCAGGAACGTCCACCATGTCGCTCCCTCATGCTCAGGCTCTTCCCTTGTCAGACAAAACCGCCACTTTTAGCCCGGCATGACGCTTCTGGGAACTCAGCGCCTCCTGTTTCTCCAGACTTTGTACTTTTGCTTCATCAGGCTTATTGTCTGAAGAGGGGATTTCCGCAGGAGGCTTCAGGGGGTCTGCCAGCTCCCCCAGCATGGGACAGGCTCTTTAGTGCCTTTGGCCGGGGTCCTTGGGTCCAAGAGGCTGCATCTGGCCGGCATAGATGACCTAGAGGAGATCCTTCCCTTTGGGTCCAAGCCTCTGGTGGAGGCGGACATGGATAGTGGGGAGCGTTGGGGTTCCAGGTCCATGGACGAGCCCGCTGGAGCTCCTTTGGGTGAGGACCTGTCAATAGTGCGTATTTTTCGGTGTCAAGAGTTGCCCTCGCTGTTGGTGGAGGTTCTCCAGACTTTGAAGTAGTCGGAGGATCCTCCCTCAGGTGTCCAGAAAAGGGGATCCGCTGCTCAAAGGGATCCACAGACCTCAGACCTTTCCATATCATGAGAATTTGAAGAAGTTGGTGGAGGCGGACTGGCTAGTTCCGGATTTGCCTTTGCGAATTCATCGCGCTATGGCTTGACTTTATCAGGTCTCTCAAGCGGATCTGGAGACCTTTCAGCTCCCTAAGGTGGACACGCTGGTGATGGCGGCTACCAAGAAGACGGCCATCCCTGTTGAGGGTGGGACGTCCCTTAGAGATCCACAGGACCACTGGATAGAGGCTTTAAAGCGCTCCGAGGTATCCGCCTTGGCCTTGCAGGCAGCCATTTGCGGGGCTCGGGCTTGTGTTCACTGGGCTGAGTTTCTTCCTGATGTCCCAGCTGATTCCTCTCTTGAGGCTGCTGATGTCATCAATTTGGAGATGGGCACCGTCTTTCTGGCGGATGCCATGTATGACTTGATTCCGGCCTCCGCAAAGAACCTGGCTCTGGTAGAGCGCCTCTTCTTATGGCTTCGGCACTGGGCAGCAGATGTAGCGTCCAAGGTGCGTCTGAGTCAACTCCCCTTCCAGGGGAAGCTTCTTTTCGGTGAGCAGTTGGAAAAAACTGGTCAAGAGTTTGGGCGAGTCCAAGGGGCCTCTGCTTCTGGAGGATAGATCCCATTTGGTCCCTTGGTCGGCAACTCGTGGTTGCCTCAAGGAGTTGCGTAGATATAGGCTTGGTAAGGGAACAGGATCCCAGTGCCCTCAGTTCCGGAATAGAGGCCAGTCCTTTCTAGCCTTTCAGGGTAGCCAAAGGGGTGGTCACGATGGGGGATCTGGGGGGGGCACTGATGCTGCCAGAGCTTCCCAATGAAGTTACGGGGACCCAGTCTCCAGGTCTGCCCATAGGCAGCATGCTGCAGCAGTTTTATCGGAGCTAGGTCTGGGTAACTTCAGACCAGTGGGTCCTGGATATAGTCAAAAATGGTTATGCCCTGGAATTTCGCTGTCCTGTTCCGGACACCTTTCTTGTTTCTCCTTGCAAGTCTCCACTCAAGGCCAGGGCCATGCGGCAAATCCTGGACCGTCTTTTCACTCTGCGAGCCGTGATTCCAGTTCCTCCGGCCGAGAGAGGTTGTGGAAGATATTCCTTTCACTTGGTCGTGCTCAAGAAAGAGGGCGTTTGGCGTCCGATTCTAAACCTCAAAAATGTAAATCGGGCCTTACGGGTCTTGCCTTTCAGGATGAAAACGCTCTGGTGGGTCATTGTGGCAGTCCAGCCGGGGGACTTCCTCGCGTCCTTGTATTTTACGGAGGCATACCTGCATATCCCTATTCTTCTGGATCATCAGAAGTTTCTCCAGTTTGCGATTTTGGGCGATGACTTCCAGTTTCGAGCTATGCCCTTCGGTCTCACTACAGCGCCACACGTACCTTCTCCAAGGTGATGGTTGTTGGGGCGGCCCATTTGCATCAGAAGGGGATCCTGGTGCATCCTTACCTCGACAATTGGCTAATCCAGGCCAAGTCTGCAGAAGAAAGCAACCCACAGATCGGGTTGTTCTCCTGCTCCAGCAGTTGGGCTGGGTGGTCAATGCGTCCAAGAGCTCTCTGGTTCCTACTCAGTCCTTGAAATTTCTGGGGGTGCGTTTTGCTACACGGGAGGGCTTGGTGCACCTTCCAGCTCAGTGCATCCTTGAGATTCAGGCACAGGTTTGTCGGTTGTTGGCGGCCGCGTCTCCAGCTGTTTGAGATATTTTGCAGGTTCTGGGGTCCATGGCGGCGACCATCGAGGTGGTACCGTGGGTGAGAGCACATATGAGGCCTCTTCAGGCAGTACTCCTGGCTCGCTGGTCTCCACAGGTAGATCCTCTCTCTTGCAGAGTTTTACTCCAGCGCCCGGTTCGCCTCATCCTCCAGTGGTGGCTGGACGCTCATCATTTGAGTAGAGGCATGCCCCTGGATCCTCCTGCCTGGGTGCTGGTGACAACAGATGCCAGCCTGACTGGGTGGGGGGCCCATTGTCGGGGATAGGTGGCTCAGGGTTCTTGGTCAGATGAGGAGTCCCATTGGTCCATCAATCGGCTGGAGACATGGGCAATTCGACTTGCTTTATTGGCGTTTCAGTCGATGCTGCTGTCCCGCGATGTTCGGGTCCTCTCCAACAACGTGACAGCAGTTGCCTATGTCAGTCGACAGGGGGGTACCAAGAGTCCTCTCTTAGTGCAGGAGACAGCGTTGCTCATGGCTTGGGCGGAGCAGAACGTCCTATTCCTCATGGCAACGCATTTGGCAGGAACAGGCATTCAGGCAGATTATCTATTTCGTCATTGTCTAGACCCTCTGAGGACGGTTTGTTGAGTCAGGGACCCGTTCGGATGCCCGACGTGGCTCGATTCTCATTTACAGCTTGGCTGTTGAGCTGGCGCGACTGCTGAGAAAGGGTTACTCGGCTGCAGTCATTCGTACCCTTTTGAGTCCAGGAAACGGTCCACTTCTTTGGCCTATGTGAGGGTTTGGCGTGTTTTTGAGGCTTGGTGTGATTAGGAGGTGCAGCCGTTATGGGCCTTGTTACTCATCTGCTGGATTTTTTGCAAGCAGTCCATCTCTTTGCCTTCCTTTCCGAGATGGGAGTCTCCTCGTTTGTACTAGCTGGATGTTCATTGAGCGCTGCGCTGTTATGTCCGCTGGATTGCAGACTTTAGGAAATACGACCATCTCTGGGGGGTGTTCTGAGGATCACAGAAAAGGGAGGTGGTGTCCAAAGCCTCCATTGCTCGATGGATTAAGGAAGCAATCTCGTCTGCGTATCTGCTGTCGTGGAGGGAGGTGCCCGCTGTGCTGTGGGCACATTCTACATGCACCCAG